>NW_025047819.1:0-62500 GCF_018831695.1 Puntigrus tetrazona
CTTGGATAGATGCATGGATGAATAGACAGAAACATGGATACATAGATGGATATATTGATGAATCCATGGATGGATAGATATTGATGAATAGATGGATCCATGGATGCATGGATGGATGGATGAGTGGATGGATGGATGGATAAATGGATACTTGAATGCTTGGTTGGATGGATGGATAGGCAGAATGTATACATGAATAGATGAAAGATAGATGGACCAATGGATGACAGTGTTAAGGTATAAAATTTGATAATGCATTGTTTTCAATTTGAGTTACACTGGTATTAGTTTCAGTAGTAAACACCCTGGTCACCATGGTTTTTAGATGGTATTTTACAGTACATCACGGTATGTTGGGATGGTACTTTTTGTTTTACTGATTTATTGAGTCAAGCTTAAATAAAACTTTTAAAACACACACACACGAACACTTTTTCAGTATACTGAGGATCCTCCCTTCAGCGCACCAGCAGCTTTACGTATGTGGTTGTCTCAGTGTCAGTAACTGTCGTATCGACAACATTTGTAAGTATCTGATCACGCGCGGCATTTATAGAGCCGGCTCAGGAACGCGCCCGTGATGCCCACGAGCGCTGCCCACGTAGACAGTTCAAAGCGCGTTTCTTCGGCGACTTTTCTTCTGCATGTCATTCTGCGCGCAGCCTCGATGTCGGACGCTTCTTGGCGGGTGATATGCACGCGCTCATGTGAACGGACCCGTTACCCGTTACGACGCGAGCTCCGGTCAGCTTCGCGGGAACGATGATCGGTAACGAAGAGCGGAGCTCACAGACGATCCAAGCCGCCTCAAGCAGCCTCACCTGCGGCTTTCCGCTCAGCGCGTCCGCAGGAGATTTTCCCGGGTCAGGGAGGAAACACAGCAATGGATCCGTCCAGTGAGTTCACTTCTATACAAAATCAATCACGAGCGCTATCCTATTGATAATTCTATTATGAATTGAGTTGGCGTGAGTGAATTGACTTTTAAACTCTCTTTTATGCAACATTAAGTGAAATAAAAACATATAAACTTACCTATTATGGTTTTACGTTGGTCTAAAGACTTTTCAGAACAAAAAGTATAAGAACGTTTTGGTAATGACTGACCAGAAAAGAGGCGTGCATATCTACTTACAGACTTTATTGAAAAAACATGGTGCAAACACATACAAAGTTCAGACAATAGCAAAGAGAATGATCGAAACAAAGCGGAATCAAACAGAATCCAGAGGTTTGACAAAGGGGTGATCGAGAGATGAGCAATAATCCAAACCATGTACAAACATTTGCAAAGTGTTCCTCAAAAATCAGTGCAATCGGTCGCCAAGGGCTGATGGGAAATGCAGTCCAGGGTGAAGTGCAACATTCAGTGTGCTGTGAGAATAAAGGTGAGTAAATGAAAGTCAGTTGGTTGAAAATGCTTTGCTTCTGAATGTTCTCTTGGTGTTCAAAATGCCCTGTTTGTTGTCTGTTATTTTCTCAGTTATGTGAGCGTTGAGGAACATTCCTTTTTATCGTTGTGTAAAAATTTTGAATGTTCCCACTTGCGTTCAGAAACAAGCAGTCACGTCGAGAAGAAAAGCATGATAGTGTTTTTGAGCAAGCGTTTGAGAACATTTTAGGACCAATAACTCTGAATGCATGTCCAAAAGTTCTGAATATGTTACCTGACAACAGGGATATCCTCTAAACAAGGTGTGAAATAAACAGATTATTTAGATATGTGTTGCGTGAATGCTATTGATATCAATTGCATGAGCTTCAATAATTCTCGTTGTTTAATCAGAACTTGTTAACCAAAGGAGATAACAAAGTAATTAAAGAACATAAGTTATGCATAATAATATACATTATATAAAGGTTCTTTATTACGTTGATAGTTGCTTTACCTGCAGTACTTTTAACATGCATGAAAAGTTTCCATAGTTTTATTCTTTATATTTGAACCTGATCACTGCACTGCGCTGGTCTTTGGAAAAGCAAAAAAAATTCTGTGACACCTTTATTATTTACATAAAAAAAATGCATTCTTTTTTTTGCATGCTCGGATAGTAAGATTTTATTAGCTTAAAAAACACGCGCACAGTAATACTGGCGCAACCAGTGAGGCTAAAGGGAACTTTTGTGCCACTGCTCCTGAAATAAACTGATTACCGGATTGGCCAAAATCCTCCAAGTAATTAAGCAGAGCTTTTTTTAAATCTCTTTGTTCGTTTTGTGTTCGTTCACTGGGTGCAATTAGTTGAGCCGCGTAGAGTGGCGCCTGCCGTCGGTGGAGAGCGGGCAATCATTCGCTTCCTCTTCCAGGTCCAGCTCATCCAGCGGCACGGCCAGGTCGGCGGAGGCGTGGGAATCCGGCAGCGGCGAAGAGCAAGATCGGCGTCACCAGCACCGTCTGTCGGCGGTGTTGACGCTGGGCCAGAGGAGCTTCTGGAGAGATGACGCCGCGGGAGGGCGCTGGCGCGAGCGACCCCTCGAACTGTCCAATCACGTCCACGGCTCCAGGCGTTCTGAAGATTTTGTACGGAGATCTGTGAAGGAGCCAACTACAAGAGCGTGCTGCTGCCTGACGCTCAGCGCCAGAGAGCTGGTTAAAGAGGCTCTCGCCAGGTGAGGCGATCACATAAACCTGCTAACCTTTTTTGAGCTTAGACATGAAAATGCATGGTAACAATGCTTGATAGTCCCGCTTCAGACATAACAGTAAGTAACTTTGCATCTACATGCAGTCATTAAAGTATTAGATCACTGTCTGCTTAACATCTTCTAATACTTGATGGGTCCACAACATACCAACTAACCATGTATATATTCCACTAACCTTAAACCTAGTCTCACAGTCTGTTCTGAGGGTTAATAGACATGTAGTTGCAAACTGATGAGAATGAATTGGTGCGTTGTTATCTAAAGTGTAAACCAAAATTCAATTGTTGTATTTTGTGACTGCTTTGAAAAGCGCTGTCAATCAAATGCGCTGCACTTTACATTTCACGTTTAGATGCACAAAAAGTATATTTTACAAAATAGTATGGACTGTTACAAATCCGAAGAGCATATATCAAACCAAGCTGTATTCGAATTTCTCACAAAAATGAGGTTCCTGTACGTTTTGTGTAGCTGTCTAACCGCCGATTTGATGAAGTGTCACAACGTTTCCAGCTCATAGCTTTTTTAAAAAATGTTACGTAATTCTTGGTTACACTATATTTTGATAGTCAACTTTAGACTAATTACAACTACATGTCAACTACATTTCAGCTAATTCTCATTCATTTTGCAATTAAACGCCTACTCGTCTCAGAGTAGAGTGTTAGATTAGGTTTAGGGCTAGTAAAATAAGTTTTGGCTAGTCGGTATGTATTCTACTGACTGCTAGTTGACATGTAGTTACTTACGGTTTGTAGAATGTCTACTATCAGTGTTTCCGATTTTTTTGAGCATTCTTATTGCTTTACACACTAGAAAGCATTCAGAGATCAACATTCTGTTTTTCTTGTTGAACATCAAATAAAGTTCAGACAAAAGTTACTGTAATGATTTAAGAAACATTTCAGTAACTATAAAAACATTATGATCGCCACAAGAAAAGCGCCTGCTAAGAGGAAAAGTATGGTTTTCACGGTAATGCATTGTCTAAGTTCAAAAAGATCACAGTATTTAAACTTTCAAAAGATACCTAATTTATGATGATTACTAAAATATGTAACAAGGAAAAGGCACCAAGTGTCCTAACACCCGCTCTTAACAAGCGTCTGTAGATGTTAGTAAATGTGGTTCGAATATATTCAGGGTCATGATATTTAAATTGAAATAATATTACAAAAAATTCCTATAAAGATTCATAATGTGGTTGCAAATGATTTTCCAATGGGTTTGGATTGAAGTAACTGCACAAAACGGCCTTTGTGCACATTGGTTAAAGTCCATTGTAGCGGCATGAGAGGTTTTCATACCAAATGTCTCGGTTGGTTTGAAATTCAAGGCAAAATGGATTCCTTGGTGAAGCCACTTTGGATCGAGCGCTGTGTCAGCACTCAGATACTGAATCTCTCTGTTCTTTCACAGTTCTGCAGCTAGAGAGTGTGCCTGCTTTTTCTTAGTTTGTAATGTTTTAACAGTTTTGAGCACATCAGAAATGTTTCTCGGGCAGCAGATCAGCCTATTAAAATGATTTCTGAAGGATCATGTGACACTGATCTGGATTAGTGATGCTGAAAATCCACAGCAATAACATAGAATTTTTAAATTGTGAATATATTCAACATTTTTGATTAAATAAAGAGGTAGAGTGCTTTGAAAAACATTAAGGCGTCGATCTTTTGCACAGTGGTATGAATATATATCTTATTATTTCATGCATATCAGTGGTTCACGCTGTTTGTATTTGTCTCAGATACTCCTGAGCAAAGAAGGCGCTTGAAGACTATGTGTTATGTGGCGTGATCGGCTGTATTGGAAACCAGTGCTGGAGGACCGAATGCGTTCGTGTGGTGGGAGACAATGAGAAGCCGCTGCTGCTGCAGTCGCTCTGGAAACCCAAAGAAGGATTCGCGCGGCGCTTTGAGATCCAGCGCAAAGCCACCATAGAAGAAAACAACTCTAAAGACCAGGACACCGTGACCGCTGGTATCCCTCGACACGCATAGATCACATTTGCATTATTAAGTTGTATTTAACCCTCGATCATTTTGGTTCCCTGAACTTGAAAACCTCCTATTGACTATTGATTTAATGTTCAGCATTTAAAATTGAACCCAAATCAATTTAATTTTGGTGTTGTGTTTGCATACTGAATCGCTATTTGCGTATAAACTGTGTTTGGTGTTGTACATAGATAAGGATTAGTTGACTCAAATTCTATCAGATTTTGAGAAATGTAGCATTGCATCACTTGCATACCAATGAATGCTCTGTAGTGAATGGGTGCCGTCAGAATGACAATTATAGACTTGTTTCTTACAAACACACTGCTTTTTAATTCACAAGAGTGGTGTGGATTACTTGTGGATTGGATCAGCTGTTTGGACTCTCATTCTGCAGAGCATCCATTGGTGAGCAAGTGATGCAATGCTACATTTCTCAAAGCCGTTGAAGAAACAAACTCGTCTGCATCCTGAAAGGCCGAGGTGAGTAAATTCGTGGCTGACCTATTCCTTGAACACCTTCTTCAGGTATAAGCGCACAGCGCGTAAGCTGCAGAAGGCAGCGCTGCAGAGGGAAGTCCGTGCGCTGGACTTATGCGTGAGTGAATGACGGCAGACTCAATCTGTTGAAGAGTCTCAGTGACACGGATCTGACGGCTGAAGCTCATAGCACCTGT
The DNA here is from genome assembly GCF_018831695.1 of Puntigrus tetrazona. Taxonomy (NCBI): domain Eukaryota; kingdom Metazoa; phylum Chordata; class Actinopteri; order Cypriniformes; family Cyprinidae; genus Puntigrus; species Puntigrus tetrazona. The sequence continues at coordinate 5,321 of NW_025047819.1, forward strand.
CTGCGAGCAAGCGCAGGAGGAGGACCCAGAGGCCGAGGGCCGACAAAGCAACACAGTGTCCTGCTAATGAGCGTGAGGAGGCGGAGCAGCGATGACAGCGCCACACAGTATTCCATTCACCCGCCTCTGGACTTCCCATACTTCCTGCTCCTGCAGGGCTTCAGTTACAGACAGGTAGGACAAACTCACACTATATCTCTGGCTCACCTCGCCTGTCTTTCCTCCAGCCCATCAAACACATGCCACAATGTTTCTGGAATTCATTGGCATTAAGTTGTTATCAGTGGTTTCAGTTGGTTAAGATGGTTTATGCTGCATGTGCTGGCAAAGGACCAGCATAAACCAGCAAAGGACCAGCATAAAATAGCAAAGGACCAGCTTAAACCAGCAAATAACCAGTATAAACCAGCAAAGGACCAGCATAAAATAGCAAAAGGACCAGCAAACCAGCAAAAGGACCAGCATAAACTAGCAAATAACCAGTATAAACCAGCAAAGGGACCAGCATAAACCAGCAAAGGACCAGCATAAAATAGCAAAAGGACCAGCATAAACCAGCAAGGGACCAGCGCAAAATAGCAAAAGACCAGCTTAAACCAGCAAATAACCAGTATAAACCAGCAAAAGGACCAGCTTAAACCAGCAAATGACTAGTTTAAACCAGCAAATGACCAGCATAAACCAGCAAAGCACCAGCTTAAACCTAAAGGACCAGCCTAAACCATCTTAAACCAGCATCCCAGCTTCAAAATATACCTAACCAGCACTTAAGTAAAGTGGTTAAACTGATAAATCATGCTAGCAACATATTAAAACATGCTGCTGTTAGCAATGTGCTAATCATGCGAAAACATTCTAGCGACATATTAGTTATGTTAAAACATTCCAGCATGCTAATACTTTTTAAGACATGCTAGCAACATGTTAATCATGTTTAAATCATTCTAGCAACGTTATAACTTTCTAATAAAATGCAGTATTCAGTAAAAACCTCATTGTTTGCTAGAAACATGCTAGCAACGTTAATCATGTTTCTAGCATGCTAATCATGCTAGAAACATGATAGCAACATGCTAACAACATGCTAATCATGCCACAATCATGTTCACAGCCTGCTCTAACATGCTATATCATTACTAGCATATTGGCTCTTAATTAGTCCTTAAAGGTAAATACCACCATACTGTGATAAGTTGCAAACTTAACGTGGAACTTAAGTGACTTAAAGAGAGACTTTTCTTTATGATTGCTTCTAAATACACTGAAGCAGAGTTTTAATAATGATTTGTTGTGCTTTGAAGAAGAACACTTTGTTGGATGTACTGATTAACATAATAAATCTCATGTAAAATAACTGATTACAATTAAAACTAGTCAATATGATTTTATATCTATTTAAATGTACTAGATTACAAGTTATCAAATACATCATAAATTACAAATAAATTGTAATTAAAAATATTTCAATTCACTACATGAAAGTTCCAATAGAAAGTACATTAAAGTATATTTTAGTTTATCGTTAATTCTTCGAAATACAGCAGTAAATTACATATAAATATGCATTATTTATTAAAGACACTTACGTTCAACTATAGCATTTAATATTAATTTAAACTATTATTTATTTTCGTTTAGTTATAAAACCTGTTCTTGTGAAGACTGGAGTCTGTGGAACAACTGGAGACTTTAGCATGATGCTTTATGTTTTTAGACATTAACCAGTAACGTTAAACTACAGAATAACAGGGGTTTTCACTAACTTTGTTTGTTTTTGGAAAAAATAATTCAGTGCGTGATCAGAACCGACAATCTTACAATCACAAAGATTCACTGCCTCTACACGGAATAATACAACACAGGTGACGTCAATGAACCATTGGAAAAAACCACCCCACATCCCTTCGATTCCACTGGAAAATAACAGAATGTGCCAAACAGAGGAAAAAATGGCATGAAAAATGAACACGTATGCAAAAACAGGCTTAGTGTTCACTCCGGACAGGAAGTGGAGTGTCCAAAGCGACGCGTCCCGAAGGGTGGACACACTTCCTGTCAGATTAGCTGTGTGCGATGACGACCGTGAATGATCAAACACACGCGTGAACACAGACAGTACATGTGCATTATTTGGTGATGGATTGTGCCGTGCTCTGCTTTTCAAGAAACAGGAACATTCAGACTGTAGATATTACTAGTAATCGTTTAAAAAGTTCAAATATTATCATATATAAATAAATCAGTAAAACCATTTTTTTATTACCGCATTAAATTGTACACTGTAAAAAAGTTTTAATTATTATTTATAATGCATTATTATTATTGATTATAGCGATTATTTTAAAATGGAAATACTAATATTCTAAATGTTTTTCTACTTCATACCAATATGTGTAATACTGAATACAATGATTCACTTATTTATTATTACCATTATTTTTATATATGTAACCATGGACCACAAAACCCATAAGTGTTTCAAAATTGAGATTTGTTAATCACATGAAAGCTGAATAAATAAGCTCTCCATTGACATATATATATATATATATATATATATATATATATATATATTTGTCAGTTTTTGAGATGCAACTATTTGAAAATCTGGAGTCGGAGGATGCAAAAATCCCAAAAGACTCATACAATGTATTCTGGCCATTTCCAAATCTGTCAATCGCTTAATTTAAGATCCAAAATAAAACATTTTGTTGACGTAATATATGCGTGAATACTGTGTATGTTTTTAATGTATATATATTTATGCATACAAACACACGCATGTATAAATTTGAGAAAAATATGTATATTTATATATAAATGTATATACATGGAAAATTCTCAAAACATATATAGTATGAGTGTGCATTTATATATACATAATAAATATACACAGCACACGTACATATATTATGACTTAAGACATAATAAGGGTCACATATTTGCATTTATCTAGCATTTAACTTCGATTTTCAATTACAAAGCGAATCAGCTCACAGTTTTACTGCATGCTATAACTTTATTATTTATTTGTTAGCAGATTATTTAGATCTCCGTTCCCTCCTCAGGACTTTGTCATCTATGCTCTGATCAATAGCTGCTCAGTATTCGGACGGCGCGTTGAAGAACCTCGCGCAGCGAGATTGAGAGCGATGCGAACCGCGTGAATCTCTGGGCCCCCGATCTCCTGCCCGATCACTGCAGCGTCCGGCGTCTGGAGACCGGGACCCGACTGAAGCCCCTCCACGCGGCTAAGGTCAAGCGCAACGGAGCCGTCATCCAGCACGAGGCGGAGCTGCAATCAGGAGACCTCGTCGCTCTGGGAGATCATTACCTCTTCATGTATAAAGACCCGGGCGTCCGAAGGCGGCGGTCAGTCAGGCGAACAGGCGGCCTGCTCTCTGTAGGTCGCGGCGCGTGAGCGAGGGCCTGCTTCAGAGGCGCGGACGGAGCGGAGCTGCTTCTGCCGTATGAGCTGGAGCACGAGTCAGGGTGCTGAAGAGATCTTCAGCGCGGTGGAGGCGGGATCGCCGCACACAAACTGACCGCCGCCTTCCTGCTGTGTCTGTGTCTCAGCAGTCCGCCAGCCGCTTCTCAATGCCGGATCTCCGGCGGCTGCTGCTCAAGACGGCCGACCAGCTGCAGACCGTCGTATGGGTGAGTCCGCCGAGTCAAACCAGTGTTTGTCTTTCGGTCGGTCACCAAGAGCGCAACCATGCGCTATAGCCAGTATATGATTAAAGGACGGCTCGCGCAAAAAGTTGAATGCAAAAAGATGACCGTAACCAATTCCACTTCCACAATACGGACAAAAACCTCTCTGCTGAATATATTTTTAGACAAACAGGTCTGTTAATGATTGCTCAAGGTAGTTGATTCGGTAGTTTTTCAATAGCTGAATATGTAGAAGCGTGAAAATTAGTAATGTTTTACTCACCCTCAAGGCATCCTAGGTGTGTATGACTTTCTGGTTACGCTTTATATCGTACTAACGTACATCAAAAAATAAGTACAGTGTGCTTATTGTGTTCATATAGTATTGCAAAACACTTTTGCTGCTATTGAGGTGGAAGCGGGTAAGGTTAGTATCAGGTTGGGAGGTATGGGTAGGTTTAAGGGTGTAAGGGATGGGTTAAGAGTGTAATTATAAATCTAGACACAAAAATATGTAACTACGTCGATATTTTAGAAAAGTACAATGTAAAAACATGTATGTACACAATAAGTGCATTGAGTCAAATGATTAATTTAAATGTAAGTACATAGTAGTTCAAGCCATTTAATATAAAGTGGGGCCGACTTTATATTTTTAGACGTATCCAACCCGAGTTATTAGTTTAACAGTGAAAAGAAGATCCATCTGTAATAAAACGTGCCTCCTGGAGTGATTTAATGCGTTTTTGTAAGAAAAATATCCATATTTAAAATGCTATATACACTTTTCTCTAACGTCTGTTGATTTTCTTTTGTGCCGTTTATGTACAAGAGCGAAAAAAAAAACAAGTTTCCTTACTTTAGCAAAGAAAAATCTCTTTGCTTTTGGCTGATATCGAAATCCTCCGTCGTTTTTCTTTACAAACTCTGGTTTTGTGCTTCTAATTCACGACTGTTTTAGTATGGATTATTTTTTGAATGCAGTCGTGATTGCGCGTCGGTGCGATGAAAAGCGAATCAGTTCAGTAAATGATTCAATGGCTCACTCATAAAGACAGCCATTGGTTCATTCCTGACTGAATCAGTGTTTTTGAACGAATCAGTTGAGTTGACTAATGATGCATACAGGAGTCCAGTCTATTAAAGTGATAGCGCTGCCAAAAATTATGAGAATGAAAATCATTGACTTTCTCTCTCGTTATTCCAAACCTGAGTTTTTCTTCTGTGAAATGAATCAGAGAGCGTTTCATTTCTCGTGGTATGGACATAAAATACAACAGAAGTCAATAGGAAATTAAGCTAATTCCTTACAGCCCCAAAAAACCCTTGTATATTCTTCTGGGTTCTGCAAAAGAAATAAAGTCGTATGATCTTTGAATGACTTGAGGGTGAGCAAATTATATATATATATATATATATATATATATATATATATATATATATATATATATATGAACTATTTTTGATGAACTATTACTCTAATAGTGTAACTTGTTATATATTGCATGAGTCAAGTGTAATAACAATTATGTTGCTTTTATATCCTTTTTAGAAACGTAAGTGCTTGTAACGCACAGAAAACAGGTTTCAGATGTTCTGCGTGAGATAGACAGTGAATCAGTGAATAGCTTTACTTTAGACGTGTTCAGTCATAACTGCACTGTATCTTTTATACTTTAATGCAGGAAAAGGCAAAGGAACTCGCGGCTCTGCAGCCTGAAATGTAAGATCAGGAACTCGTTTCTCATCATTTCACGAGCAGCGGAATTAAATTTCAGTTTCTTAGACACGGCGTGCATTAAAACCAGATTTTCCTCGCTCTCCTGGCGCAAGCAGAAGTGAGTCAGACTCGGCGGACCGGGCTTCTGGCGCTGACAGACTGATGCGGGGCCTGGAGCCGCTGGTCCTGTGGATGTCCAACTCCGTCCAGATCCTTCACTTCATCCATCAGGAGGTTCCTCGTCTGCTGCACGGAGTCTCTCAGGAGGAGGAGGAGGAGGAGAGGAAGACTGCATTGGTAAATCAGTCAGTGCCGATGTGGGTGACGTGATGTATGTGTTCGCTTTGAGTATTTGTGGTTATATTGCAGCGGTGCTGGAGCTGCGGCTCTCCTCGGTGCGCTCGGCCAGTGAGGAGGCCATGACGGTGCTGGAGGAGGTCCTGATGTTCACCTTCCAGCAGTGTGTCTACTATCTCACCAAGGTCAGGCCTTCTGCATGCTTCTTGACAGAAATGATCGCTCTGTCATCGCTCTTTTATTTCTTCCGTGGAAGAAAGATTTCTTTCAGTTTTAGCCATTTTAGTCCAAACATTTCAACTTAATTTGTTAATTTGTTAACTTATTAACTAGTTTTAACTAGTATTTTAGTACATCAGTTTAAAAATTTTAACTTTTTAAACGACATAATTTAAGTTAAAGTTTTGGAAATGTTTGTGTGTGTGTGTGTGTGTGTTTGACATTTTTACTAGTCTCTATTATTTGTATAATTTTTAATAAATTTAATAACTGATATATTTCTACATAAGCAGTATCAGTAGTATTTGAGTATTTTACTTCCACTTTTTATATTTTAAATTCATTTTGTTTCTTCTTAATTAATATTAGTTAAAGTTTTAATGTTTTTGTCGTATGTATTTTGGATTTTAAAAAATGTCTATAGAATTTATTGATTTATTTATTATTTTTATTTGAGTTGTTTTAGTCCATCAATTGAACTCAAATAACCTGTTTTATTTTAGATACTATTGAACTGTTTTTTTTTATTTTAATCTTTTTATATGGAATTTTTTTAGTTAAAGTTTTAGTCATTTTGTTGTGTTTTTTGTAATTTTTTAATATGTATATAATAGTATAATATAATATAATATGTATATAATAGTATAATATATTAATATGTATATAATATAATATAGTTATTTTGTTACATCATTTTAACACACAAAGAGCACAGACCAGTTTTATTTTAGTATAATTGAGATAATATTTTTCATTAATATTTAATTAGAATAAAAAATTTTGGTGGCTTTTGAGATTTTTCTGCGTACTTTATATATAACATAATAGTATTTTTATTCATTGTCATTTCAGTTCTAATGATCAGTTATCTGTTTAGCACAAAAACTATTTGAAGAAATAGCAGCGTATCAGCATTTAATTGCTGATTGGACGTTAAGATGTGGGCGTGGCTTTCAAGAGATGAGGAGTGAGAGATGAGGGCGGGGCTTAAGAGCGCTGCATTTATTCTGCATGTGCTGAAATGTGTCCAGCGTCAACGCAGTGAAATGGGCTCAGATTCTCTTCACACCGCAAAACCAACTCGATGGAAATACAGACTGCTCTTAAGAGAAGCCGGTCTGGATGATGAATGACGCAGGCTTCGTGAACTCAAGTGCTTCCAGATGTCTTTCCTGCATCTGACCTTGATGGACCTCACGAACCAATCAATCCAGCGTAGCATACAATACTTTCGCTTTCCACGCGATCGTGATTTTTTTTTTTGTTACTATTTCGGCGTTTTATTTTTAGATTCGCTCTCGTTTTAATATCCGTCGCATTTTTATTCTCGTTCTTTAATTTTTATCTCTTTTTTTAGGCGCCCGTATGGTTTTTTTTTTTTATTCGAGCGTCTTTTGGTATAAACGTTATAAGAAACGCTAAATACAACATTTACAAGTAATTAGACCCATACTTAATTAAAACAAAAGTTCGGTTTTGTTTAGTTCCATTTTTAATTTACATTCTTTTCATTTTAGCACTTTTTTTATTGTTTTAAACACAGAAACGAAAAATATCGTAAACATGGAAACACAGGGCGGACCACTATTTATCTCAATTCATTGATTAATTAATTAATAAACAAGTGCATAAATAAAATAGTTAAAATTTAGTTCCTTCAATTAGTCAATTCAATTAAATAGTTCATTAAATTCTTCAATTAGCTTTGTAAAGAAATTCGTGTAAAGACTTACTGTGTTTAAATATTTATATTTTTTTAAATGGTGAAATATTATTAAATGAACACTTTTGCTCATCAAGGCTGCATAAATAAATAAATAAATGTTTCTTTAGCAGCAAATCAGATTTCTGAAGGATCACGTGAAAACTGGAGTGATGATGAATTGCTTTACTTGTAATATTTCACAATATTTGCTGTATTTATGATTAAATGAATGCATCCTCGGTTGCGCCCATGGCTTCGAGCCTCGAAACGATCAAAAGCTTCCCTGTCATATTTCATAAGCTGCAGCGCTTCTTGGTTTCTCACAGACTTTTAATTCAGCGTTCGGTCGCTTGGCGAAGCCGGGATTTGGGATTGATTTGTATTCTGCACGGGAAAAAAATCCTCCGACGTCTCGCCCCTTTGGGAAATTATAATTCATCTTTGTTCTTGAGATTGGGAGGCCGTTTGGATGGGTGTGATTTGATTCAGTGCAACGTTTTGATGAGGTTCGAATATAAGGAAGGCGATCGTTCATTGAGTCGTTCGACCAGTTATCATTCACCGATTTCCAGCTAGAAATGTCCTTTTAGATCCCGAGAAGCGTTTTTATTGAGAGTGTAAATGATGAAGGCGGTGACACAAACCCTCCGTTCTTCAGCAAATGACCTTTTAGGCTTCGAAAGCTTGGCACGCGTCTCGTTCTGTTCTCACCAGCTCAATGCTTTCAGCAGGAAAATCGAATCAAAAACAAACACGGCCATGTTTTACGGCTACAATAACAGGCTGTGTTCTCTCTGAGAAGGAAACAGCTGCCGGACTTAAACTAATAAAACACGCTGGACACAGCTGATTGAGACGCGTTTTTACGTTCGATTCAGGTTCGTTTGAATGGCGTTCCCGTGCATGTAATGTTTCAGCTTGGCTGGGAGCAAGTGATTGATTAAAACTAAAACTGAAACTACGAAAAAAAAACTATTTGTGTTACTTGAAATAAAAACATGCGCTGAAAGGAAATATTTATTCAAAAAAATATTAGTTATTTACCAAGGGAGGGTTTATATTATTATTATTTTCTCAGTGGTGTACTAAAATAATTAAAAGTAAAACTAAGATAAAAATTAATTAAATATTAACAACATATATGGATGTATTTTTTTTGTATATATATATATATATATATATATATATATATATATATATATATATATATATATATATTTTTTTGTTAATATTTAATTCATTTTTATCTCAGTTTAGTTTTAGTATTTAATTATTATACATATATATATAATATATATATATATATATATATATAATTTATTTATTTTTTGTTAATATTTAATTCATTTTTTTAGCTTCAGTTTTTTAGTAATTTAATTATTTTGTTAATATTTAATTCATTTTTATCTATAATTATATATATATATATATATATATATATATATATATATATATATATATATTATATATATATATATATACTAAAATTAAAAACTTGAAATAAAATATAAAATATCTGTAACTTTACTGACTGGATGGAAGATATATTACAAATAAAAACACTTAACTACACTCAAATAAAATAAAACTGCAAAAAAGCTGTAATAAAAATAACTGTAAAATACCACACAAATGAAACGTCTATAAACAATTTTCATAAAACCTTTCACGTGCGTTTCTTAAAAAATTAGCTTTAGGAAATAAACCAGTTTACCATGACAGAAACACAGCAAAAATACTAAATCTTGAACTAAAATGTAAAATATAAAAATAAAACATTATACAAACTATAGTAAAATGCTAAACTAAACTTAAATTAAATTAAGCCCTGAACAGAAGATACAATACAGATAAAAATCATACTTAAAATAAAATTAGGGTTGTCAAAGGAAAAGACGGAGGTTGCAATGCAATGCAAAAAAAACAAACAAACAAAAATAAGCATAAAAAAAAAATGTAATTAATTTAAATGAAAAATGTCTGTTTTGTAGCTCTAAAATGAGATGGAAAGGAATCAGACTCATTGCTAATAAGTTACTAAGCGGACTGATAGAGAGATTTGACTGAAAGTGTTTGCGCTCGGAGGAATCTCTGTTCTTTGGTTTTGTGTGTCAGTTTTTCCTTCACGGTGAAGCGCCAGAGCGGCCGGCGGCTGCCAAGCGGGTGTCTCCCTGAGAATCCATGCATACGCCGGGACCCAGCCGTCTGCACACAATTACACAGAACAAAGCCAGCTCTGTGCTCTTGTGATGTGTGGCGCATTGAGCCAACGTCTTCAACACAGACTCTCTTTCAGGGATTCCCCACTGTAGTCCTCTCGCTTCGGGTCTGTTTTACGCTGCTAACGCTTGACAGGTTGCAGGAAGGATGTGAGATGAACGGAGGACGCTCATTCGGTCAGGAGTGACCTAATCTTATCGAAGACAACAGTTCATCCTGCTGTGTTGATGATAAGATGCAGAAAAAAAGTACAGGCGCTGCTAAAAGAGATGTGTCAGTTGCATTTATACAATTAATAAGCAATTATTACTTTAAAATATATAAAGATCTAATATAAAATATATAAATATATAAATAAATAAATAAATAAAAAATATATAAATAAATAAATATAAATAAAAATCTAAAAAATCAGTAAATAATAAAAAGAAAAAAAACTACAAAAAAGTGGCAATAATATTCAAAGTTCATTATGAGTTTATATTTACATTCATACATTGCATTTGAATGAATTCATATATATATATATATATATATATATATATATATATATATATATAAAGAAGAGATTAAATAAATTATCTGGCCTTTATTTGGCATTGTATATTAATGCAAATGCAAATTATTAAAATATTATCTGAAAACATTGACTTTAAATACAACCCAAAGAGAATCTTTAATATAAATAAGATAATTTTTTTTTCCACTATAAAAATCAGCAAAAAAAAGAAGACAGATGGGGACAAAATGTTTCAAATAAAATAAAATAAAATAAAAATAATTAAATTAAAAAAAACTTTTTATGCAATTTCTTTAGCTATTAGATTATTTAGATTATTAGAAATAGCATTAAAATCCTTTTGATCACCTTGACATGTCATCACTGTTAAGGTTCATTGCTCTTTTAGTACCATTTCACTGTTATATTTTCTATATCATTTTCAACAATAGAAATGATTAATATCTAATTTAAAGATTCAATTGCTGTTCGTTTATCGGCACCTTAAGAATGAGAAATGTCGCTTTGGGTGATTTATTTATTTCAGCTTTCGTTTTTCGTGAGCAGTCGTTCTGTATGAATGCTGTGGTGTGTGACGGAGAGCGTGTGTGTGTGTGTGTGTGTGTTCAGATGCTGTACCCTCTTCTCCCGGGCGTTCTGGACAGTCATGCGTTCTCCGACAGCGGTCAGCTGCAGGTGTCGCCTGCGGTCCGAGGCGTGCTGGACGTCTGCGCTCAGAGTCTGCGTCTGCTCCGAGCGTTCCAGGTTCATCCGGACGTGAGCGCTCAGCTCTTCTCCTACCTCTTCTTCTTCATCAACGCCCTGCTCTTCAACCTGCTGATGGAGAGAGGTGAGTGAGCTCAGGCGCTCGGGGGTTCGATCCCCTGACCTCGTGTGACCTCCGTTCTCGCGTCAAGGGTCCGGAGGCGTTTTACTGCTGGTCCCGTGGAGTCCAGGTCAGGGCCAACCTGGATCTGCTGATGGACTGGGCGGACGGGCCGGACTCGCTGACCTGGCTCACACTTACCTGCTCAAGCTCTCCTCGGCCGTCAATCTGCTGGCCACACCGAAGGAAAACCTCCTGCAGGTCCTGCTTCTGTCTCAACTAGATTCTTCTGCTCTGTTCGTGCAGAAAAAAAAAAAAAAAAAAAAAAAAAACTAAAAATGTAGAATTTAATTGAAATTTAAATTGTATGCACTTTATAATATACACTATTTATTATTATTTTTATTATATAAATATTTTCTTTCTGCATATATATATATATATATTTATTTATATTACAGTAATAAAAATCAAACATAATTATTCATTTATAAATATGTATTTATTTATTTATTTAAATATATGCTTTATTAACAGTATATATATGCACACAATATAGACATGCACTTAATATATTATAGTGCAACATTAATACAAGCACTATTTACTTCCCAAAAAAATTATTATATATGTGATTTTTTACAAATATTTGTATATATTTAATATGTTTATTTTGCGTGTTTTCAGTATTATATATTATATAAAATTATATATATATATATATATATATATATATATATATATATATATATATATATATATATATATTTAAATAAATATATTTTGAAAAACATAACATTTATTTATATTGTTTATATTTGTATTTCAATATATTTTGTTATAAATGTGACCCTGGACAGCAAAACCAGTCATAAGTGTCAATTTTTCAAAATGTATGCATCATCATTGAAAATATTAATTGAAAATCTGCAATGCAAAGTTTTTAGCAATTAAAAATATTTTTACAGTAGGAAATTTACAAAATTGTACAAAAAAAATGTACAATATCCTGACGATTGTTGGCATAAAAATACTTTTGACCCCTACAATGTATTGTGGCTATTGCTACAAGGTCCAGGATCACAGATTTTCTTTTTGTACACGTTCTTATAGGCAGGATTGAGCTCGATGAAATGGAGAGGACGTTTATTTCAATGAATTATTAAAGCGGAGCACCATTCTGATCGGTCCTCTTTTATTACACATGCATTCCTCTCTCATCACAATCTCTTCAGACATCAGGGTTCAGAAATAATTAACAGGAAGTATTAGTCATTAAAGGATAAAGCTTCATGAACACAGAGACTCTTTCATGCTCATAGATAGAGCGCTGAATAAGCCATGTCTGTAAATAATGTGTGACGTCCCGCTGAAAGAGATGCTTTAGATAAAATAAAATAAATACAATAAAATAAATTCAGAAAATCCATTTTATTATTTGATATTTAACTTTGATATAGCAAGTCTATATATATATATATATATATATATGCTCTTAAATGATTAATTATGATTAATCACATCCAAAATCATCATCCAAAAATAAAAGTTTACTTTAAAGTTTACTGTGTATATTTATTATGTATATATAAATACGCACATTTATTGTAAAAGTCTTTACATGTCTGTATATATTCATGAAATTTGTATTATATATAAATATATTTATTATATAAATGTTACATATTTATTTTCTTTTTTTCTGGAAAGAAGCAAAAGAAACATATAATATATATATATATATATATATATATATATATATATATATATATATATATAAATGATTATATACACATAATAATACATACAAAATAAAAAATTAGAATAATTAGAATAAATCAGAATAAACTTATTTTTGACCCACAATAACACAATAACATATAATATCTTTTATATCCTTTAGTATTATTATATATTTGTATCTATTTAACTAAGACATGTCTTATTTGTGATAAAGTGGGGCATTATATGCATAAAAACGTGCTTTTCTGTAAATTCATATCTTAATCATCACAAAGAATAAGAGATGCTATTGTAAAGTGTATTTGTGTTTTCTATCAGTTCCTGTGATGTGTGACAGTGTGTGTGTGTGTGTGTGTGTGTGTAGATGTCGTGGAAGGCTCTGCGGATGGAGTTCCGTCTCTGAGCGCGGCTCAGCTCCATCACATACTGAGAAATCTGAGCCGCGGCTCCTGTCCCGGCAGCGTGGACTCCGTCCGGAGACGAGAGCCGGCCCAGCGCTTCATAACGGTACACACTTCTACACACTTCTACACACTTTAACAACACAGAAAAGACACAATCCAACAGAGACATCATCCGAGTATCGGGCAGCGGTCAAAACAGGGCTAAGCGGACTCCAAAGCGTGTGTAATTCAAAGCAATCTTGTGCAAAGGAGTCACAGGAAATGAAGTTCAGGGTGGTGTGAAAGTCAATATTATAGAGAGGCGACCTCTAGTGTTGTTGCGGGCGGAAGAGCATGGAGCTGATTCGTGACAGTAAGTGATGTTTGTGGTCTCTACAGCTGATCTCTTGGAGAGCTTCGATCAGCATCCTCCTCTCGTCCTCCCGACCGACGGCTTCGTGATCCAGCTGAGAAGAGCCATCGGTGACACGCAGCTCCTCGAACAGCTGGAGCGCTTCCAGAGATTCATCACAGAGACACCATCTCCCGTACGCACCTCGCAATTCAGCTTCATTACATTTCAGATATTCTGTTTAACAATGCTGTTTTATTCTGTTACATGACAAGCGTATTCAGGAACACTTTATTGTACGGTTACACCTTTTAGTTGCTTATTAGCATGCGTATTATTAGAATATTAGGATATCTATTAGTGATGATTAAGCACATGTTAATATCTTATTCTACATGACCTTATTCTACATCTTTAATTCTACACAATACCTAAACTTAACTATTATTAAGCAGCAAATTAAAGATTTACTGAGGGAAAAGTCGTAGTTAATTTGTGTTACCTATTCTAAAGTGTTACCTAGATTGTATTATAAATTAAGTTTAATTTTGTATTTTCCCTGTTTATTTACATTTTGGTTTAATAAGTGCAAACGTTGTGTGATTTTGGAACGTTTTGTATTTTTAGTACTTTTATAAATAAAGATTTAGTATCTTTATTTATATACAGAAGTACTTCTAAACAAAACTCAAATTTAAATAAACCTAATCCAATTTACTAAAACCTTATATATATATATATAATTTTTTTTTTTAATTTTAATTAATAAAATAAAAAAAATTTCAATTTAGTTTTCATTATTTCAGTAGCAGAGTTATTTTGGTATATTTAACATAATATTTTTCTTAATCATTTTTTCAATTTTATATATATATATATATATATATATATATATATATATATATATATATATATATATATATATATATATATATTTTTTTTTTTTTATAAATATTTTTAATGAAATTTATATTTTAATGAAATTATTTTATTTTTAATTTTAACCATGTTTTTACTTTTTGTAATACATTTTTTTAAATCTAGCGTTAATTTAATATAATTACATTTAACGAATCACTACAATAATGCAATGTTTTCTTATCGTTCGATATCTTTTTAGCTGGTCTCAGCGGTGCCGATGGAGAGCCAAGCTCACTAAGATGGAGCTTCATCCCAAAGCTCATCTGGAGGTGGGTCACACAGAAATGGTGCTTCCTCGGTCAGGAAGCGACCGACCTGGGCTCATGTGAAGCTCTTTTAACCAAAAAGCTTCAGCATCTTGAGCTTCAGAGTAAAGATGGGGCCCGTCCGGCGCTGGACCCGTCGTGTTTGCTGACCCGCCCGAATCGCCGCGCAGAACCTGGAGCTGGCGGCTCCGACACGGACTCGGTCAGAGGCGGAGCAGGCTGACGGGCGCTCTGCGCTCCCGTCTCCACGGGCCGTGCGTGTCAGCGTCACGAAGCGGAGATGGCTTGAGTGCGTGTGTGCGGCGAGGCGAGAGAGAGCGAGACCGGAGAAGAAGATGTGTTCGTGCTGGAGCTGCAGAGAGCAGCGTGCGGTTTGGGTCTGATGCTGGTGGACGGAGGTGGCGAGATATTAGCAGCTGTCAGAAACTTTAAAGGGTCATATGATTCTCAAAAAAAAAAAAAAATTGTATTTGGTGTAATGCAATGTGTTTTGCCCGCCTCCTGAAGCGGTTCACCTATGCAAAGCTCATCGTTCTAAAAGAGCGAGGTGTGCTCTGATTGGCCAGCCATCCAGTGCGTGCCGATTGGCTAAATACCTCAAGTGTGCTGGAAATGTTAAACAATAAAACCCATTACAAATTAAGCACTTCATTTGCATCCAGTGGGGACATAATTACTGATTATAATGAGTTAGTGCTGTTTTCTTACAGCATCTCCAGAACATGGCGCCCTCAGCGACGCTACAGCTTCGCCTTTTTCCTTTTGCATATACATTTGGCCGGTGTTACGAAAATAAACCCACTTTGTGAAGTGTTCAAACGTGTCGTTTTAGGGGGTCGTGGCCAAGTAAAGATAAATAAAGAATATCTCTATGCTTTTGAGACTTCAGTCTTTGCAACTTTAGGGATCTTATCTATGCGCCAGCAGCTTGTAACACAATTCATGGCAGAATTCCTTTCACAAATAATTTAAAAAGATCATTCTAATAATTATGGAAGTATATATCATTCACGGCAGAAATAGAAAGGTTACGCGACATTATGTACCATAAGCTGTTGAGTTTGATTAATAAAAATGAATCTTCATTTTTTCATTTGAACCGTGTTTAACCAAACACAATATTTTAAAAGTGCAATAAAAATTCAATAACAATATACCGACTTAATAGGCCATTTCTGACTGCATTCAACTCCTTTTTCTTTAAATAATCATTTGGGGGCGTTCGAGCAAATATATGCAATTAATTGTGATAAATAATGTGAATAAGTTGCCATTTAGGTGCAATTAGAGCCCTGCTCCTGCACATTATTGGCGTAAAGAATATGGTAACACCATTAATAGTCGCCTTGCAGCTCAACAGCATCTCCTTTTGGTTGCAAATGCAATATTTTTTAGATTGCATGAAAACGAAGCGTCTTGAAGCGTTTACTGTAACACAGAGTTTCCCCACAGGAAAGCCCGTCTGATGCGAGTGGGGTTTACATCAAATCAGTGCTTCCAGACTCTCCTGCGCTTTATCCGGAGGCTGAGAGCGGCGACGCATCCTGGCCGTGAGCGGACTGAGCCTGGCAGGAGTCGACCATCACGCGTGAGGAGAATTACGGTAGGCGTGAAACACGAGCAGTAAGCCGTACTGTCTGTCGGTGCGTGCATCACGCCCGTATCAACGAAGCTAACTATGCTATCCGATTGCACTGTGCGTCGAGCGAACTACATCCCTTGTTCTTCTTTCACCTCGCATAGCGGCGCGATCTCATTCGGGCGTCTGGAGAAAGGCCTCGGCTGCTGGTCGCCAGATCTCACAGGACAAAACCGTCTGCATGAACCTTTCTGTTTCAAAACTCTGCTTTTGATCTTTATATAGAGAGACCTTGCGCGAGGGCGTGATGGACAATAATTGCAAAATCTGCTTTTTAACATCTGTTTTTATATGTACAGGTCGCCTTTTGCAATTTTTTTACATGTTTGTGAGCGTTGCTGCATTTTAAGAATAAAATATGTAAATGATTATAATAATGCACGCTATGGACTGCTTTTTAATTGATTGCGTGTCGTCAAATAAATGGTTGGCTGCATAGCTTTAGTTTGACAAAGTAAAACATTTTAAATGCCGTTCATTTCTCATCCAGAGACTGTATTTATTTGGTTGAAAAAGAAAAGTAAAAATGATGAAATTCAGATGCACGATGTCCCATAGCGCCCCTACGCTTATTAGGTTAAAATATAAGAATAATATAGAATAAATATATTTATTATTGACGATAGAAAGCAACAGCTTCATAAATTTATGACCTACAAAAGACTGAACTGATTTTGAAGCACACTTCTAAAAATATACTAATAAAACTAATGCAAATTATTTTTATATTATTATACATTTTATTATTTTATATTTTTATATATATATATATATATATATATATATATATATATATATATATAATTTATTTGCTATACTTGTTCAAATATACTTTTTAAAGTGCATTTATAGTGTAATAAAGCAGACTTTTTTTTTCTACCTGGGTTGAATGGTATGGTAGTGTTTGTTGGAAACATCTCATGATCACAATATTCTCCTTCATACAGGATTTAAAGCACAGCGTGATACGTTTCTCTGTCATCACCAATCCGTTTGAAGATACGTCCATAATGCCTGTTGCCTTATCAGGACCGTGAACTTATTGCACAAGGGGACACAAGCGATTATGACATCCGTTTGGCTCCTCTACATCTTGACAAACACTTGCGAAACGCTTCAGGTGGCGGCGCTTGAGGCAGAGCTTTTCATTCGTGGTGCGCTTCAGAAAAATGGCGGAGGCCGAGCTGTACTCGGTGTATAAAGGTGTGTGCGTGCGAAGGACCTGCATCCTCAGAAAGCCTGAAATACTGCGAGGACTTCGCTTTCCGTCAGGCAGCGTCCTGATCGTCACTTACCCCAAATCCGGTGAGTCCCGGCGGCTCGGGGATGCGGACAGCGCCAAAAATGTCACTATTGCAATTAAGACTGCTCTTTTGAAAGCCTGGTTAATTGTATTGAAAGTGCACTTGTAGATAGGAAGCGCATTTGGGTGGCTTACTTCTCAACACACCTGTGCATTTTAATATCAGATTAAAAGTTTTATTTAAAAAAAGGACAGACTGGGGATGGTTGCAACACTTTTTATGGATGGAAAAATTTTAATACATTAAACCCACATGTGCACGTATGATAATAAATGCACAATTTAAGCTTGAACAGACAAAGGTTAAAGGGATTGTCGCAACATTGATTAAAATGTAATAAAAGTGTTATATAACACCGTATTTCAATTTCTTTATTTTAAGATGTAAATTATTAAATTAGGTGAAATGGCTGAATACTGACTAAGACTAGTAAAAAGAACAAGTAACAACCACATTTTAGTTAATTATTAGCCTTGGTCTACCATAAACATGTAACATAACACATTGCGGCCTTTGAGATTATGTAGCTCACTTAAAAGGGAGGATGCCGGATGTTGAAAGGTTGACTTATTAGTCTTGAAATTACAACTGTATTATGTTAATGTGTTAATGAAGGTTTATTTGTGATAAGATAACATGCTGCTCTCTCACCCATGATGAAACTTGCTAGCTATGGCTTTAACGCTTAACAAGTATGCCAAAAAAATCACTGATTTAAATTATATTAACAAGCGATGCTTATAATTTAGGCGGTGTGAGAAATATTCTCGACATTAAAAATATAAACTTTTTTTACCGTAAAATATTTTTTTAACCAAAGGAATTGTTAAAAATGGCCGGATTTCTTTCAGATCGGGGAGGGGCCAATTGAACACGTTCAGTATTCCTGATTGGAGGAATGTTGCAATCGTCGTGTTTTAATCATCATTTGTTGCATTTTAAAAAGTGCACTTACTTTGATGTGCTGGCTAGCTAAAGCCCACGAAGTAAAAGTACGATTATAATTGTAGCTGCACTGTTACAGTAAAAGTTAATATGTAGGCTACTAAATGGCAGCGCCATCATTACAAATCTAGCCTTTAATGCATCGCCATGTTGGTTTAGCCACGTTTCTGTGTCTGTGGCGACACCGAGCTGCTCTTTGCTCTTCAGGAACAACATGGATGCAGGAGGTGGTTCCTCTGATCGTGGCGAGGTGATCTGACCCGGTGCTGACCGTGCGAACTGGGACCGAGTGCCATGGCTGGAGGAGCACCGGGCCATCCTGCTCGGTCTGGAGCAGAGACCTTCTCCGCGCGTCTTTGCGACTCACTTCCATCGCCACATGATGAGCGAGTCCTACTTCAAAACCAAGCCCAGGGTAAAAACAAAAACACACACGCGGCGAGTCTCACGCCGTTTCTGCTCCGTTAACGCGCGCTTGTCTCCGTGCTTCAGGTTCTCTATGTCATGCGTAACCCGAAAGACGTGTTCACTTCCTCGTTTCACTACTACGGAATGGCCTCGTACCTCGTGAACCCAGGGAGCCAAGACGAGTTCATGGAGAAGTTCCTCGACGGGACAAGTATGCATCTAAATATCTTCTCTGTGTGAACGTCTTCAAGACTATCCTCTATAAAACAGCTTTCCTTCAGAGTAGTTTGACCGGATGTGACACCAAAACTAAATAAAATGTGGCTAAAATATATTTTTTAAAAGCGTCTAAAAATGCGGTTTGCCCTCCATATATTTGCATTCAACGAATATCTGTCCCATTTGCTGAAAAAACTTAATTTGTTGCGTAATGAAAAATTCCATATTTGCATATGCAGATGTGATTCATGGACACAATCTTTTCCTTTTTGCTTTGCAATGCAGTTATCACAGGCTTTGTAAAACCGACTCAAGCGCGATGTCTTTTATCCGCAGTCATATTCGGCTCCTGGTTTGATCACGTCAAAGGCTGGATCGGTGCTGAAGAACAGGAATCCATACTGCACATATTCTACGAGGAGATGATCGCTGTAGCGTCGCTTTATCGATTCATTTTTTACTAGCTTAAGTTCTGCAGGAACAGCTCTTTTAAAATGACACTGGGCGAAGGACTTCTCTGTGAAATGTCCTTAAAACACCTCGGTTGATGCAAACTGGTTTTATTTTATATTAACCTACAAGTGTGATTAAACGTGAGCATTCAAGGTGTCTGGTTATCTCATGATAACAGCATGTTGTAACTTTGCCAAATAGTCCAAGGCCTTTTTCAAGGTCTCTCGGGTGTAACGTCCTTGTCCTCGAGTCCTTGTATACTTAATTGAACTTAGAGGCGTCGAAGTCCAGCAGAGCGTCCCTTTTACCGTTCCTCAAAGAGCATTTCAAACTAACAAAGGAGGCAGCATGATGCGCCTGTAGCGATAAATGTGTGTTCTTCGTTGGTTTTACGCCGCGATCATGCGACTCTTCTCCAGGACCTGAAAGGCTCCGTGGAGAAAATCGCCAAGTTTCTCGGTAAACCTCTGAGTCGGACGTGACGGAGAAGATCGCGCCGAGCACTGCGTCTTCAAGAACATGAAACAAAACAAAATGTCCAACTTTTCTCTGGTTTCGGGCAATACATGGACCAGAAAAAATCGGAGTTCATGAGGAAAGGTAAAAGACTGCTCTGTTTGATCATGCTAGAAGAAAAATACCATTTGTATCCAGTCGCGCCGTGCTCAAAGTCACCGTTTTCTTGTCTGGTTGTGTTCTCTCAGGAATCGCCGGTGACTGGAAGAACCATTTCACCGAAGCCCAACAGCAGCGATTTAATTCGGTATACAAAGACAAGATGAGAGACGTGAAATTCAAATTCACGTGGGACTGAAAAAACGCATGCATTTAATCAGATTTGCTTCTTATAAATCTTTGATGCACATTCACAACAAGACTTAAAAAAAAAAAATATTACAAGACAATTTTGCAAAGCATTTTGAGTAAAAACTATTAAATAAACAATAGTTGCATCTATACTATTAATTATTCTTGTTATGTGTATCATCCTTACGTTGCACTTGAGTTTTACGATTAAAGATATCACTGAAAATTAATAACAGTTGTACTGTTTATGTTGCTTTTATTTATTCAGGTAGTACGGAAAGAACAGTTGTCTGGAATAAATGCTTAACGTTAGTTAAAGTAACTAAATGGTCTAATAGGTAATGTTAATACGACTAAATATGACCGTTCTTGATTTTGGTGTCCAGTAAAGATCACGATCTTGTTGTCTATTCTACCGAAACCCGATCGAACTTATTGAAAGAGGGCTCCGTGAACCACGTGACCTCGCGGCGGCGAGATCAAAGAGCGGCTCCGTTTAATACACGAGCTTCACAATAAGAGTCGAATCACTTACTTTATAATTCACACAGAAGGCGGTGGCGCTCTTTTACACGAGAAGAGACCCGTTCAGGATCTCGCTGCTTTCGGTTCGCCGCTCGTTTAACCGCAAGCCGCTTCAGAAAAATGACGGAGGCTGAGCTGTACTCAGTGTATAAAGGTGTGTACGTGCCGAAGGACCTGCATCCTCAGAAAGCCTGAAATACTGCGAGGACTTCGCTTTCCGTCCAGACGACGTCCTGATCGTCACTTACCCCAAATCCGGTGAGTCCCGACGGCTCCGGGGATGCGGACGAGCGCAAAAGTAACCCTGGCTTTTTTCTCTGTTGTTTATATTTTATTCATCTTTGTTTTGTCCTTATACACTCTTCCGTCTTCGTAACTTTCCGTAATATAACTTTACATTCGACTAGCTGCTTTAGGGACCGTCTGCAAAGTTACCTCTTAGTACAAAAAGGAAGTCAATCAGTTATTGTTTACAAAACTATAGCAAACGCCTAGTGTGCAAACTGACTAAATATATTTAGCCTTTTTAGCTTTCTACATATCCTTACTGTCTGTACAGTACACGGATATTTCAGGAAGTTATTTTTGATGTTACAAAGAGTTATTAATGTTGAAAGTTTGCGATACCCGCTTTACTGGACGTACGATGCACAAACATGTTTATCAAAAACTATTGTAATTTACCAAAAAGGCTTTTTCGTGTGTTTTAAAGGTTTTAAAATTAAACTTAATATATCTAAGAATCTGTCAGTTTCTCCCGTTACTGCATGTACAGTGCGCAAATATATGCCATGTCACGTTCCCGGACTTTGTTATTGTTTTCGTCTCGTGCCATGTGTTCCCTGTGCCTGCCTTTCCTCCATGTTAATTGTATGATTGTCTGCAGCCGTGTCTCGTCAGTGTTGTCAATTACCTCGTGTATTTAAGTCCTGTGTTTTGAGTTCTGTTTGTCCCAGCGTCGAGGTCCTTACCTGATGTCTACCTGTGATTATCCTGCCTGCCTGTTCTGCCTGCCTGCCTGCCTGCCTTTATATCTTTATTTTGTCATTTTTGAGATTAAATCCATTTAAGTTTATTTTATCTCGTTGTGTGCTCTCGTGCTTACCACACAAGCGTGATGAACGCTCGGACCTACAAAGTGTAAATAGCGGCGTATTTTCCCCCTTATTTTTATTTTTTTTTTTGCCATGTTTGCCCAGTTTAAAGACCCAAACTTCCTCATCCGCCTGCTGGAGCAGAGGATTGCTCTCTCGAGGACTACACAGAACTATTCCTCGAACTGGCCAGCGACTCTCGCTACCCGGACTGCTCTCTGCTCGAAATCTATTTCCTTGGACTTAACACCTCCAGCCAAGCGCAGCTGATCCGGAAGCGGTCCTCGAGAAGCCTCGCCGCGTCACGTCAGTGGGTGCTGGTGTCCTGCAAATCTACAATGAGGTTGTGCCCGAGGACAACGACACCAGCCCCACTCCAGATCCAGAGCCCAACTCATCCCTTCACCGCATGGTGAGCCCCAGCCTGAGCCCACTGCTGACACGGGCGGGTCGGCGTGACCACGGACCCATCGTCACAGAGAGGCGACAGAGCCGTGGGGCGTAACAGGACCGAGCCGTATCGTCAGACCAGGTGCGCGAGCCAGCTGGCGGAGCTCCCGCGGTGGAGACAGCCGACTGCGAGGAGGCGCGGAGTGGAGCTCCGCCCACTACACATCGGCTGAGGATGAGCTGATCATCCACCTGGGGCTGCTGGATCTGCAAAGGAGCTGGATGATGTGAGACTTGGACTTGGACTTAGACTGGGCACCTCCCCTGTATCCTGAGTTCCTGTTCCCGTTCAGCTACCCAGTAAGCCGCTGGTTCCGCCCAGCCGTCCCGTTAGCCCGCTGGTTCCGCCCAGCCGTCCCGTTAGCTCGCTGGTTCCGCCCAGCCGTCCGTTAGCTCGCTGGTTCCGCCCAACCGTCCCGTTAGCTTCGCTGGTTCCGCCCAGCCGTCCCGTTAGCTCGCTGGTTCCGCCCAGCCGTCCCGTTAAGCTCGCTGGTTCCGCCCAGCCGTCCCGTTAGCTCGCTGGTTCCGCCCAGCCGTCCCGTTAGCTCGCTGGTTCCGCCCAGCCGTCCGTTAGCCCGCTGGTTCCGCCCAGCCGTCCCGTTAACCCGCTGGTTCCGCCCAGCCGTCCCGTTAGCCGCTGGTTCCGCCCAGCCGTCCGTTAGCCCGCTGGTTCGCGCCAGCCGTCCCGTTAACCGCTGGTTCCGCCCAGCCGTCCCGTTAACCCGCTGGTTCCGCCCAGCCGTCCCGTTAGCCCGCTGGTTCCGCCCAGCCGTCCCGTTCCTGTGCCCGCGCCACGTCGCGCTCCCTCCAGTGCCCGGCGCCGCGTGCGCTCCTCCAGTGCCCGCGCCGCGTGCGCTCCTCCAGTGCCCGCGCCCGCGCTCCCTCCAGTGCCCGCGCCCGTCGCGCTCCCTCCTGTGCCCGCGCCCGTGCGCTCCGTCCGTTCCTGTGCCCGCGCCCGTGCGCTCCGTCCCGTTCCTGTGCCCGCGCCCGTGCGCTCCGTCCCGTTCCTGTGCCCGCGCCCTGTGCGCTTCCTCCAGTGCCGCCTCAAGTTTTCCCACCCTCCCACCCTTGCCACACCACGTCGATGGATCCCAGCAGCCCCTGCGCTCATCCTCAGCTCACCATCCGGGCTCGCCGCAGGTCTGCCGGTCTCCATCGCCGTCGAGGTGAAGGATCCTCGCCTCGCCGTCCTGCCTCCGAGACCCAGACTCCTCCTCGGCTCGTGACCCGTCGGCTCCCCTGGGCTCCTAGCTCCCTCCTCTACACCGTGGTCCGTCAGTCCACCAGCTCCACCAGGCTCCATCGTCCCTCCGGCTCCGCCTTGGTCTGTCGTCGACCATCCGTCGCCTCGGGATTCCTCTCCTCGGCCGCCTCGTCCCTCCATCCCACCGGCTCTGTCAGGCTCCTCCTTCCCCTCGGCTTCACCTCAGTCCTCAGTCGCTCTGGCTCCGCGCGTCCTTCCCGTCCCCGTCTCGTGTCAGTCGCCGAAGCCTGCGGCGTCGCCCAGACCTCAGCGCCTCGGCGTCACCCTGGCTCTTCGGCTCTCCGTCTCTGCCTCAGTCTCCTCCACCACCTGCTCCGCCGCCGTCGGTCGGCCCCATGGCGTCGATGGCTGCTCCTCCTCCATGGCTCCTCCCTCCGTCGGCTCCACCTTGGACCACCATAGCTGGGCTCTGGATCTCCTCCTGCTCCGGACTCCTCCTGTCTCCTTCCTGGCTCCTCCCTCCGTCGGCCCCACCGTGGACCACCATAGCTGGGCTCTGGATCTCCTCCTGCTCCGGACTCCTCCTGTCTCCTCCCTGGCTCCTCCCTCCATCTACACCTCCTTGGACCCTTCTGCCTTCTGCCTGCCCCATCCTGGCTATCCGTCCTCCACCAGAACCTCCTCCCAAGACCCGGTATCCCCAAATCCTAGTCATCTTGGTTTTTGTTTGTGTTTGTTTGTTACCCTTTAGGTGCGAGGGCGCACCTTCCGGGAGGGGGGGGTAATGTCACGTTCCCCGGACTTTGTTATTGTTTTCGTCTCGTGCCATGTGTTCCCTGTGCCCTGCCTTTCCTCCATGTTAATTGTATGATTGTCTGCAGCCGTGTCTCGTCAGTGTTGTCAATTACCTCGTGTATTTAAGTCCTGTGTTTTGAGTTCTGTTTGTCCAGCGTCGAGGTCCTTACCTGATGTCTACCCTGTGATTATCCTGCCTGCCTGTTCTGCCTGCCTGCCTGCCTGCCTTTATATCTTTATTTTGTCATTTTTGAGATTAAATCCATTTAAGTTTATTTTATCTCGTTGTGTGCTCTCGTGCTTACCACACAAACGTGACACCATGGAAAAAAGTGCAGTAATTTACCAATATGTTTT
Organism: Puntigrus tetrazona; assembly: GCF_018831695.1. Classification (NCBI taxonomy): domain Eukaryota; kingdom Metazoa; phylum Chordata; class Actinopteri; order Cypriniformes; family Cyprinidae; genus Puntigrus; species Puntigrus tetrazona. The sequence goes on from NW_025047819.1 coordinate 30,326, forward strand.
TTTCATGTTTCAAAGCTGTGTTGAGAGATGGAGCTAAACTCTGCAGGACACCGACCCTCCAGGAACAAGCTATATAATACCTATAATACCTTACTTTCTAGTTTTGAAAGTCGGCATGACTGTAATCACTGTGAAAGCTGACTCAATGAACGAGACGTCACTCTAACAAAACTATTGCTTTTAGAAAATGCAGTTGCAGAAAAATTGTTTTCGTGACAAAACCAGTTTTGGAGAGGAATGTGTGTAATGTAGAAACATGGCTGTGCATGTTATTACGTTTAACAGATTATTGTTAACCGGGCAGGAGATAACATCATTTTGGGAATACAAGTTCCCAAAATGCACTTGTGAAACCACGTTTCTGTGTCTGTGGCGACACCGAGCTGCTCTTTGCTCTTCAGGAACAACATGGATGCAGGAGGTGGTTCCTCTGATCGTGAGCGAGGGTGATCTGACCCCGGTGCTGACCGTGCCGAACTGGGACCGAGTGCCATGGCTGGAGGAGCACCGGGCCATCCTGCTTCGGTCTGGAGCAGAGACCTTCTCAGCAGCGTCTTTGCGACTCACTTCCATCGCCACATGATGAGCGAGTCCTACTTCAAAACCAAGCCCAGGGTAAAAAACAAAAACACACACGCGGCGAGTCTCACGCCGTTTCTGCTCCGTTAAACCGCGCTTCTCTCCGTGCTTCAGGTTCTCTATGTCATGCGTAACCCGAAGGCGTGTTCACTTCCTCGTTTCACTACTACGGAATGGCCTGCGTACCTCGTGAACCCAGGGAGCCAAGACGAGTTCATGGAGAAGTTCCTCGACGGGACAAGTATGCATCTAAATATCTTCTCTGTGTGAACGTCTTCGATACTATCCTCTATAAAACAGCTTTCCTTCAGAGTAGTTTGACCGGATGTGACACCAAATCTAAATAAAATGCGTCTACAAATGCATTTTGCCCTCCATATATTTGCATTCAACGAATATCTGTCCCATTTGCTGAAAAAGCGTAATTGTTTCAGTAATGAAAAATTCCATATTTGCATTCGCAGATGTGATTCATGGACACAATCTTTTCCTTTTTGCTTTGCAATGCAGTTATCAAGCGTGATGTCTTTTATCCGCAGTCATGTTCGGCTCCTGGTTTGATCATGTGAAGAGCTGGATTAATGCTGAAGAAAAGGAGTCCATACTGTACGTTTTCTACGAGGAGATGATCGCCGTAAGCGGGACTAAACACGCAGCTTTATTTTAACTACGCCTGCAACGGAGCTCATAGGTTTTATTACATTGCAGTAACAGATAAACTTGTGTTTTTAACCCTTTCAATCCTATAGTTTTCACTTTACTTAAAGCATTTATGTATAATGCATTATAAAGGGCTATAAAAGGAGAAAATGCTTTATAATTGCATTACATTATATGTTGCATTAGATAATTATACCTGAATTTGAAATGCATAGGTAATAACCAAGTGTTATAACGCATTAACTATGGTTACAGTTATTTATGAGATTGTACAATGCATTATAAGACATAATTAATGCAACTACTTTTATAATGCATTATATATACGTGACCAAAGCTTGGGTAGTTGTGGGAGATGAAACAAAGTGCTTCTTCACTTCAAACATGTGATCATGGGAATCTTCGCCAGGACCTGAAAGGCTCCGTGGAGAAAATCGCCAAGATTTCTCGGTAAACCTCTGAGTCGGACGTGTGGAGAAGATCGCCGAGCACTGCGTCTTCAAGAACATGAAACAAAACAAAATGTCCAACTTTTCTCTGGTTCCGGAGCAATACATGGACCAGAAAAAATCGGAGTTCCTGAGGAAAGGTAAAACCGCGTAATATAAATGCACAGTAAACTTTACAATAATTGACACCATCGTTACGACTGAATGTAAGTCGATGGCATCCAGATTCACTCGGGGTCACTTGTCTTGCTCTGTCAGGAATCGCCGGGGACTGGAAGAATCTGTTCACCCAGGCCCAAGAGCAGCGATTTAATGCCGTGTACGAAGACAAGATGAAAGATGTGACATTCAAGTTTATGTGGGACTGAAAAAATAATCATACTCGCTTTTAATAAGCATTTTATATTCATTTTTAACCTTTTGTTGCATGCTTTTTTAATTGTAAGTATCAAATGCGCAGTTTATACACTGTTGATAATTTGCTCTACGAAAGTAATTATTACTAGCTACTAATTATGTCTAACAGTAGCTAATTACTCTCTTTAGGTATTGCATAATTACATTCTACACACTGTGGCATATATATGAAACCTCTTTTCATTTGTTAAAATCATATAAAATGACATTATTGAAAATGTATTACTATTGAACTGACTAAAATATTAAAAAACACAGATTTTACAAATCCACCATTGTTTGATTTCTTGTTGTTTTAATGCATTCTAAGATGCAATGCGCTGCGCTCAATGCACTTTTGACAGATTTAAATGTAAATAGGAGCGATACCTGTCCGCGGCGCTAGAGGGCGCTAAAGCGAAACTACAACGGAGCGGAACCGAAGAAGAAGAGGCTTAGAAACGTCTCGCGCTGTGGTTGCGTCTCTGAGGGAATAAATCACGTCATCCTTATTTACGCGTTTGGCGTTCAAGGAGCTAAAATATATTACAACAGAACTTACTTATAGCAACCACTATTTTGTGTTATTAAATATTGTATATATAATATAAAACGGACGCGATGTTTCTTAAGGTACCTATTTAAACAGCAAAAAATCTAGTTTCCCCTCTTGACAGATATATAAAAGCCACAATTCAATTTAAAATATCGCTTTACATTGTGTCACGAAGCCCTGCACTGATTCAGGTCACCTGGAGTCGTTTGAAGAAGTGGCTGGTCAGTTTCATGAATCAAATGATAAATCTTTTTTTTTTTCTGAGGCAGATCAACTGAAATGTTTTTGTTTAAACTCCCAGCGAATGTATAGCTGGAGAACATCTCGTTTTAAATGAGAAGACAAAGGTTGGAAGGTGATGGCGAATAAACAGGGAACGGACAGCGGCCCTCAGAGACATCAGGGGCCCCCGGTAAGGTCAGGGGCCCCGGATGAAGCGCTATCTTCAACATCCGGAACAGACCGAAGTATTGTGCCTTTACAAGTTATATGCAGTTTTTGACAGCACTTTAGTTTGCGGCAGGGGAATATTAATTTGACGTAAAATTCATGCATGCCAGAATAAAAAAACCCTGGCTATATCAGGACGTTAAAATGATTTGTTGGCGAAATGCAATCAGATTTTCCAGTTTTGCCGTTTCTGATCGAATCTTGCTTCCTCAGGCCTCTCGCTGTAAACATTGAAGGAGGAGGTCGTCGACTTAATCGGAGCTTTCCAGAAGGAATCGAAGTGTCCAGGTTGACCTGTACGTACAGGAGAGTCACGGCAAGAGGTTTGGACCGTTAAGCGCTACGGCTTGGAAGGCCTTCAGGAACTTTTCGAAGAGCTTCGGTGATCAAGTGCTCGTGGAAAGGATTTGCAATAAAAACATGATCAAGACCGCAAACCCTGTTCGCAGGACTCAAAAGTTTCCGTCTTTCAAGGTATGAAGTGAAAGCATTTCCTTGGTTTGTTAGAGTCTAGAGATCTGGACTGGTTAACAAGAAGTTTATCCCTGTCGGACAGTTCATCTATCAATATGTTTATGGTATCGATCATTATTATTTTCAGTGAATATGTAAAGAAATAGTTAAATGTATTTAAAATATACCTAACATAATAGGTGTAGCATTACATCATTTGCTCACCAGTAGATCAACTGCAGTGAATGGGTGCCGTCACAGAAAGAGATGATAAAATCATCTCCATAATCACAGCACTCAATTAATATCTCGAGAAGACAAAAGCAGTGTGTTTGCTAGAAACAAACCCATCATTAAGATGTTAATGATAAAACTAAAACAAGTCCGTAATCCACGCCATAAATGCGATATAATCCACCGAAAAGGCCGTCTCGTCTGAATCGGGAGAGAAATATGCTCTATGAAATTATTAAGAAAGTGTTAAAACATCATAATGATATTTTTGTTTCTTACAAACATGCAGCTTTTTACGCCATGAGTCGTTAACTGATGAACGGAGTGGTGTTTATTACCATTCTGACGGCACCCATTTACTGCAGAGCAAGAGATGCAACGCTAAACTGCTCCAAATCTGATGAAGAAACAAACTCATAGACGTTTTTAACGGCCCTATCCTATGATGTCCTTGTATCTAATTTCCTATCAGTAAATCACGTTTATATAATCGTATAACTCAATATATTGTATCGGCATCTCAAAAAAAACATCTGTTAAACAACAAAAATAATATGGAAAATCCATTTTGGAAGCTTTTTTATTTTCTCGGCGCTGCAAGCTGTGTCAGAATGCACACAGTTAACGTTCGTACCAAGATTTTGTAGTTACTCTGATTTCGTTGTCTTCCTTGTCCCTTTAACTGGCAAGCCTGTTAAGTATCGTGTCTCAGGAAATGTAACAGCGTTACGTTATCTCCGGCTCCAGCTGGTAACTGAGCTCAGCCCCGAGTCACATGACTTCATGAACACAAAGACTATTAGATCAGCTGAGAGAGAGCGCTCGTGCGGGAAAACGAAACCTAAGCCTGTGGCTCATGCTATCCTCAATCGTTCCAAACAAGCACACTGCATGCTCACTGTGTTGATATGAAGCCTTGCGGCATTTTAAGCTTTTCTAGCGGCCTCTGTTCAAACAGGTAGGATCTTCTTTAGACCGATAATGGCTGCTTTGTTTACTAGAAATGAGAGTAATGCTGAAGGCATTTGCGTGACTTTCAGTTTTGTTTCTCATGATGCAGTGCATATTTAGGATGAAGGAGAGACTAGTATAAAACAGCACACAATAAATTAGTCATTCAGTTTGGACAGGCATTCAATGAGTGCGTACACAGGGTAAGACCTATGCTATTATTTCAATTGTTTGTCGTTTTATATTATTCCTATTCTGTTTTCCTAATTTATTTCTAAAGGTTTATATTGTAGCGCTTGGCATTGTTTGTTAAAGTAGTAACAAACGGCATTTATTAATCTTAATTTAAGCATTTAAAGCCAAACATTGGGTGTTAACATTATTAATGGATTGTAAGTTAAAAGAAAAATGTATTTCGTTTAACTGACGTCAATAAAGATTAATAAATGCTTGTTATTCAATGTCAACATCTATATAATTAATTACTGTAACGTTGTACTGTTTATTTAGTTATATATTCTAAGCTGTGTTATTGTGAGGTGCATTAAGTATTTAGTATATTATTTAGTAGTTTATTTATTAAGTATTTAGTAGTTATTTTGTAGTCTGTTGTGATCTGCTTTTGAAAACTAATTTTTCCTGATTTTAATTTATTATATTTGTAGCTTTGACTATAATGTACCGTATATTAGGCATTAGTTATCATCCCAAGCCATTCTGTGTTTTGAGGATTGATTTTCATCACTTGTTTGATGATTTCTCTTTTGCATTGATATTCAGCAAAGTTATATTTAAGATAAATGCCAAATTATTATCTATGTAGGTCTAAAGTAATGTTTGTGCTGTTTTTACAGATGCAAATATGGATGACGCAATTCGTAAGAAAGTGATCAAAATAATAAAAAAGCATCCACATGGGATTGCTTTTAATGAATTAGCAAGAGGAGGTCTTTGCTCAGAAACATAAACAGGCCCTTTTGCCGGCTGAACTGGGCTTCCCTTCAGTGGAAGCCTTTGTGGACTCTCTTGGCGGGGATCTGTTGGTGGAAGATGGTGTAATCTTTCACAAAACCAACATAGTTCTTTCAGGTACATCTAGATTCATTAATTTAGTTAATATAAGTATAACTGTTTTGCAAAGGATTTCTCAAAAAGTGCACTGTAATAAAAGAGAAGTATTGGATTCCTCTTTTTTATACAAAAAAAAAAGTTTAATATAAATATATATATATATATATATATATATATATATATATATATATATATATATATATATATTTAATATAATAATTTATTATTATAATTTTTCTTATAATTTTTATACAGATGAAGACTTTCAAAAGACGTGCAGAAATGTTGTGGATTTGGTAAAAAGCCACCAGGAAGGCATTCCTCTTTCAAAACTAGCAGCATTTATAAAAGTGAATATGGGAGGCCTCTGATAAAGAAAGAACTTGGCATCTCATCGATAGCAGATTTCGTTGACTCTCTGAACCCAGAGCTATATGTAATAAATGGCCAAATTTTCTACAGGATTGCCAAGGCTAAAGCTTCAAGCCATACAGGTAATGATTTGTTTCTGATGTTGCAATATAATAGTTCTGTTCACTCTCACATGTGTCCTCATATGCTTTTCTTTTTATTTTATCTTATCAGCACCACCCGTGCATGTTAATGGGGTTTTTAAAGAAGTTGTGGAGCTGGTTAAGAACCATCCCACAGGCATTCCTCTTAGGAAGTTGTCCATGTTTTACAGTCAAGAGTATCGGCGTAACCTCACCGTGTCAGAGTTTGGTTTCAGAACAATCACCTCCTTCGTTGTTTCTCTGAGCGATGAGCTAGTGTGTGGAGAGAAAGTCTTCCACAAGAATCACAGAGCAGCACCTGCAGCCCAACACCTGCAAACCTACCAAGAGTGAACAATAACTTTCGACATCTCTGCGAAGCCAACAAGCCCTGTAGTTACTTTTGGAGCTGACTTTGCTGAAAGAGGTAGTGAAATGACGCAAAGAGAAACTGATGGAGAAAGTTAAAGAGGTTATTAAAGCGTATCCAGCATAAGTCATTCCATTATTGAATTGCAGAATGGCTACTACCTACCTCCTATTGGGTCGACCCTTCCATTAGATCTCTACATGTCACTTTATGACAACCATACAGCTAAACAGCCTACTTCCTCTTGTCTTGTTGGAAATAATAAGCGAGCAGGAGCAAAGTGCCTTGAAAGTCTGAGAATATACTTTTTTAAAGTTATGCATTATTGCATGTTCTTAAATCTTAAACTTAATCCGCTTTTTATGCTTGTATGGCGCGCAAAGAAAGATTATCGAGGAAGTAAAGAAGGTTCAGCCCGTGCGTGTTGTGGTAAATGAACAAGTGGGTCGGTCCAAGGCAGGATCTCCTTTTAGCCGGTTTCCAAATTTAACCGTCTCACCCACAGCAATCCCTTGTAATCTGTCCACAAGTGACTTCCCAGTTCTTGGTACTACGGTGTCCAGAACTGAGGAGAAGAAAGCTGAAGGAGGAAAGGGGCCTGTCTTCAATGAATCCTACTACAGCCAAGTGAGAGAGGTCCATGGTGCTAACATGAGAGCAGCAGAAGCCTTGCTGGAAGATGAAGACAATTTTGGGAGACGGAGAAAGACCATGAGCTCAAAGGATGTGAACTGTTTGGTAGAGGATGTCATGAGAGCCCTTGCAGGCGAAGGAGAGCATGTCACCCTCGACAGGGTCTGTGTCTTGTGAAATAACAAACCAGAACAACTTTTTGCTCATCACAATGTAAAAGTGTATCAATTTTATTTTGTGTTGTTGTGAAGGTGATCAGCAGAGTTTGTTCACTTCTGCAAGTGTCCAGCTTGAAAGATATGAATATCGACACTCGTCGGCATCTGCCTGCAGTGCAGGAACTTCAGCGCACCATCAAGGAGATCAATATGTATATCGAGGTACAAGGTCTTGAAAAACCTCCTGGTGCATGTTTATGATTTGAAATTGTGCCTTGACATCACATCATAGATTTGTTTTTCTTTCTAAATCAGTCAGTGGAAGTGGTTTCCTCTATATGCACGCTTTACGAATTGGGACAGGCTTTGGCCAACCTGAAGAACAAGAAGCGCTTTGAAGAACTCCATCTGGGCCCTCTCTGCAAGATCCTCTTATTCACAGAATGTTCAAAATAGACGCAAATACTAAAGATGATGATGTACATCAGATTGCTACAGTGGATATTCTTAGGGTGAGTCGGGTTGGGACTGGTTGTGTATTTGACCATCCTGCAACATAAGGAGTACATCCACTTTGAAATGACTCTCTCACCTATTGAGCGTTCACGAATCTCTGCTTGTTTTAGAGTCTCAGAATGTTCAGGAGGAAAAGCAAGACACCTAGAGTTGACCTTGCTGACTTTCTGAAGCACCTTGCAGACCAGTACAGCTGTGACTCACCGTATGAACTTGGCATCAGAATCCAGAGTCTTGGGTTGCCTATATCAGTAAGATTTGTTGTTTCCCCTCTTTCAGAAGCGTATGATTCAGTATTTGGTCCTCCGTTAGGTTTGGTCCTCAAAGTACCCTTTTCTTAAACAGTATCCCAATGGTCAATGGTAGTCGACCCTGCTCCTGAAGGACTTCCATGTTACAGAGTTTAGCTCCAAATTGAATTAAATAGGTGGATTACTTGAGCATTACAGATAGCTGAGTTGAAGCAGGGTTATATCTGACTCTGCTCCACACTTTTACCTTTTTTCACCTATGTAGTTCACACACTTGTGCCAATCCTGGCTCTCAGCCAGTTCTCAGCTGGGGAACTGGAGCCTACTGAGAACCATCCATTTGTTTCCACACTTACAAAATAGACAGTGGCGTAACAGGTTTTCGGTTGCTACATGTTTTTACATCAGTTTGTTGCAGGTCAGTGTCCAAGTACACAGTCCAAAATCTAGTAGTGCACTATCTTATTGTTTTGTCCATTTCAACATTTGTTGGGATTTTTTTTGGTGCTTGTAGTCCTAAATAGAAGACAAGAAAGTGGGAGGAGGATTGGGATTGGGAGAGGTCCTTAAGGCAGGACTTGAACTTGGGGCGTCCAAAGCACAGCAGCAATATATGTTGGTGCATTGCCCAAGAGACTGTAGGCGACAGTTTCCTAGGTTGTTTGATTGAAACCAGCATTAAGCATGGCTTGCCATATTACTTTTTTCCAAAGTTGAACCGATCTTTCCCGCCCAGAACTCTGGCCAGGAACCTGAATCAGAACTATGTAGGTGGAAAAGAGGTGTATGTGCCTCTGGACTGAATTGATGCAGACAGGATGAGCAAAGTGAAACAAACCACAAAAAGTTTAAGTGCTGTTGAATTAAATGGCATAGAATGAGCAACCAATCAGCTTTGAGGACCAGAACTAACTGCTTTATAATTGCGTGCATGCTAAATCCAACAAGCATATTAAACTGACTTTACTGCATTATTCTGGTGTTATTCACATATCGTGTTCTTAGACATTAAATAAGGCATCTGCTGCTGAGTTTTGCCACATGGACACAGCCAGAGAAGCCATTCAGAAGGAGATTCAGGAGGAGGTGGATGCCAAAATGTTTAAGATCAAGAAGAGCCTGATGGATCCAGCCCAAGGGCCTGTGATGATCTCCCAGATTGGCAACTCTGAGCTCAGGAAAAAATATGCAAATATGACCGCTGCGGATGCAGTAATGGAAGTCTTCATCAATTCTGAAAGTGTCTTTAATAAAAAGTATGACAAAGGTAAGCAACTTTGAGAAATGTCGGATAGGATCATTATCTAGTTTGTTTTGTAAACAAGCCCATCAATTTTAAGAGTTCGCAGACTGGTTTTCTTGTGGTTGGGTGTATCCTAATCACAATAGAAATGCCTACGTGACTGCTTTATCATGGGTGGTGGTTAGTATGTTAGTATCAGCATGATCAATAGTAATAGAATATTGTGTGTGTGTGTGTGTGTGTGTTGCAAAACCCCCTAATAGTGTTGCAGTACTTTAGACTAGACAAACAAAACCTAAGTCTGAGTTTCAGAGAATCTTAAAGGAAAATAACCCAATAATTTATTCACCCCCAAACCATCCAGATATACACGACTTTCTTCTTTTAGACGAGTTTTTAAAAATATATATTCCAGCTCTTCCAAGCTTGGAAATGCTGGTGGATGGTAGCCATTATTTTGAAGCTCCATAAATCGTATATGTCCACTGTAAAACTTACAGGGTTAACATGTCTTCTGAAGCACATTGTTGGGTTTATGTAACAAAATATTTTAAAATTATTACTCAAATCACTGATTTGTGATCACCAGCGACTGTATCTTGCGAGAAAGTCCGTTTCTGGCTTCTTACCTGATCTTTGACTACGAAGCCGCAATCGTAGCGTAAGCTCAGAAGAGTATAGAGGCGAATGAGGATAGAGCAATACTAAATGCCAGTAACAAATTAAAAGGATTTTACTATAAGCGAATGAAGCTTATGTCATGCATCCAGTCAGAAATATTTACAATAGTTACAAAAACCCATCGATCTGCTTCAGAGGACCCTCCGAGAGTGTTTAGGTTAGTTTTATGATAAATGTATATAACGGCCACCATTCACCAGCATTACCAAGCTTGAAAGAGCCAGGATATATGTTATACACATAGGAGGGCTTGGAGGTGAGTAATAAAACTATTCCTTTAAGGTCTGACCGATTTGCATGCTTACAATGCTTTTGTGAAATGTAGCCCTGTGTAGTAAAAATGCAGGTGAAAAGGGACAAAAGTGCAACCACCCTAAGATATAGATTTGCATAAGCAAAGTCAAAGCAGTTTTGCTGCAGTTTGTTTGGAAGGGCTTTCATGTCTGTAGTGTGCTGATGATGCTAAATAACTTTCCCTTGCTGGACATGAGCATTTCTCTTTCTAAAACAAGGTTGGGTGCCCATTTGCAATTATCCGTAATGAGATTCTTAAAGAGATCGTTCACCCCAAAAGTAAAGCTCTTTCATCATTTAGGCAGCGTGTCCACCAAAGTGCGTTGTCCTCTTTTATCCAGTTGTCAATCGCAGTGCAAGAAAATGGGGCGAATATCACGCCAGCCAGCCGTCGCTTGTAATACTAATGAAGTTAATATTGTTTGTTTCAGGCAACAACCAATATTGATATAAAAAATTACTTTTCCTGTGCATCTTTCACATCGCGACCAATATTCCCTTTCTTAGAAACCTTATCTTTCATCTGGCTAAAAATTCCTTGGTGTACACACAACCTTATGTTGATTTAAACATATTACATGCATTTTAATTGACAAAACAATAGGAGAATTTGTAATTACTGAACCTGGGATTAAAGCTTTCTGAGGCTTTCGAGTTTCAAAAGTGTGTGGATGTGGGTGAACTGTTCTTTGAAATAGCGCCTCCCTTATTTCATGCTACGTTCTTAGTAATTGCATTGGTAAATCCTTCTAGCTGTTCAAGGATGTAAACTGGTAGCAGATGAGAGTAGAGAGGGATCATCCGCTCTCTTTATTAATGAGATGTCATGCTCATCATCTGCTAATCCCACCCAGAAATGTGTCTCCCAATACTTGCATCATTAGTCCTCACGGTCCTCCTGCACTCGCTGTTTTCACTGACCTTTCCTTCTTTATCCACTTTGAGGGATTAGCATTGGAGTCGTTTCTGGTGGTGCGCGTCCGTGAATATAATCACGCGCGCTTCTGCTCTGGTTTGATGAATTGAATCCGGCTGAGAGCATTGAATGAGCGTTCGCAATTTGTCCGATTTCAACGGCTCTTTCATAACTGTTCTGGAAGCAAGTGATTGTGCTTTTTGTGTGTCCTCAGACTATTCAGACGTTCCTGCTATGTATAAACAGAGACAGGCTCGCTAGAGCTTTATTCCAGCTCGCTATATGCTGTGGCTCCTTGGACGCCCCTCAGGACCTGGTAGCTAAAGAAAAACCACAGAAAAAGGCAGAAGCAAAGAAAAGTATAGAAGAAAGCCACAGAGATGCTTCCTACTGAAGGTGTCGACTTTTTAACTTCATTAGTTTTAGAACCATCCACAGTATGATGGATTTTCCACTTTCTGGAAAGTCTATTAAATTATATAGATACACTATTATTTATTTATTTATTTATGAATATAATTTATATATGGACTTTTGTTCTAAAAGAATTTAAGCGTGTTATTTTATTTTTTTAATTGTTTTTATTTAACGTTGTTATTATTATTATTTAAAATAATTTTCTGGTGAACTTTTTCTGAATTAAAACTATTACTATTACTATTACTCCATATAAAAATTATTAAGCAATGTTTAGTATAAATTGAAATAGGATTATAAAATAATTAGATTAAACAAATATCCTTATAGAGATAGTTTTAACTAAAAATGATGTTTAATATGAAAATAAATTCAAACCATAAATTACTTTTATTTGAAATAATTTTTCATTAAAATATTGATAGTTTATTTGAACAAGTATGTTTAAGTTAAAATAAAAATTTTATAATTTATGAATTAATAAAATAAATATTAAATGCTTTTTTAAAGAGATATTGTTTAAACTAGGGCTTTCAATGCAACATTCTTTTTTTAAACAAATGATTACATTTTAATGTATTTAATTTGTACATTTTAGTGCATCGATTTAACACATTTTACTGTTACATGAACCTTTTGCACTAATACGGAAAAATACTACTCAAATAGAATTTTTATATTAATTTTTGTAATATAAATGTTGTTTATATATATGATTTAATTGCAGTTAATGTAATTAATTAATCAGCATATTAAAAAAAATGCAATACATTTTTGGTCAATTGATAATCAATATTTTTAGATTGAATTTTATTGCGATTAGTTGCTTGCAGCTGAATTGTTCTTGGTGTAAGTCTTTTTTGCCTGTTGTGTAAAACTGAATCTATGAGTTATTCTCACTTTTTTTTTTTTTTTTTTTTTTTTTTGCGTAGCTGAAGTGAAGAGCTATTTTCAAGAGTGCGTCACTAATTTCAAGATCACACCTACTCTGGCCCACCTTCGCACGCTGGAAAAGAGGATCGCAGAGAAGTTCAGGTTCAAAGACTTCAGCCAGCTGCAGCAAGGAACCTTCCTCGATTTCATTGTCAGCAACAAAAAGGTGTGCGTTTCTGCCTGTGCGAGGTTTCTCGCGGCGTGTTCGTCGAAGCGTAACCGCTCTGGGTCTCGGTGCAGGTCCTGCAGGAGGCAGCAGGGAGCGCCGTCTCCATCGACAGCCAGGATCCTGGAGTGAACGGCTTCAGACCGTGCAGACAGGACGTGTTTGAGTTCATCAAGCAGTGCGGGGAGGGAGATGACGGCAGAGTGAGTTTTGCAGCTTGTCTGCGCTTGTAACGTGTCAAAAAGATGTCTGCGCGGTTCGGCAGATCACAACTCTGATTAATGTTTCAAAGACGGCCTCCTACTTACAGAAACATCCCACACAGATGAGCAAACACATCTCTAACCCTATAAAGCCTGCCTCTAAATGAGCACGCTATCTGCTACCTGTCCTCTGATTGATAGCTTAAACTATTTTTATGAAGCTCTTTTTAGTTTAATTGTATAAGCGTCCAATTTCATCAAGCTAACGTAAGAATAAGTGCAGTAATATTTTGAGATCATCGTATTTCTTTGCATTATATGTTTGGTTTAAAAACATTTTAAAAGCATGTTACTGGAGGTATAGAATACCGACTGATTTTTGTATATTACGAAGATCTCGTTGATTCACAAGCATCGTTTAAATAATAGCTTCTTCACCGAATTGCACATTTTTGAATAAACTTGAACCCGACTATCAAGGTGTAACAAACCGTTCCATCAGTTACGTGAAGCATGTCTTGTCTGTGTTTTTGTTCTGGATCAGCTGGCGTTCATTGAAGCCTCTCTGAGGAATCATTACCGGATCAGGGACAGTCGAGAGCTCGGGCACGGACCCCTCGGTTTTCTTGTCAATTGCACCCGGAAGCAAAAGGAGCTGAGCGGAGATGCTGTCACTAGTGTAGTACGCTACGAGTGTCCTCTGCTGCCCGTGGGTTCAGGGTAAGACGCTTAAAATGTCTGCTTTTGAGTGAGAGAGCAGCAACAACAAACTTTAAAATGGTTTTATTTGTTAGTTTACGTTAGTCTCGGGAAACGGACAGACTGATTATAACTAACGCCATAGAAACAAACTAATAATTAACCCAAATGTTGAACAATTGGGTAATGTTAGAGTAAAACATAAATACGACCCTTGATCGCTGTCTGATGTCGTCAGACGCTGAGATGAACCAGGACGCTTTATCTCCGTGGTATTTAGTGCTTTTAATACCTTGTCAGCATCCATAAACCATTCCTTTGCTCATTGTAAATCCTCTTTTACTACCGGCGGACACTGTACGACAACACCGTAATTTAATTATTCAATTGATTGATTTCGGTTTTTCCTTCTAGTCGAAATATTAAATATAAAAAATGTATTAACTTAAAATATAAAAAAATAAAAATACTATAATTAATTTTTAACTAATATAACTAGGGCTATTAATATAGCATTTAGTGTGTTTTAATGAAGAAAAAAATTGGACATTTAATCTGCTACCTGAATTGAAAAATTTTGCAATTATTTAGTTATATAAGCTTTTTCTTCTTTTTTGATGTTATATAATTTGCAGTTAATGCTATTAATTAATCGGCATATTATGAGAAATATTACAAGAAATCTCTTTCAAAAATGTTTTTAAGCGTGTGTTCCTGAGTCCAACCATTGAACAGTACTGTATAGGTGTACAGTATATAGTGTAAAAAATGCTAAATTATGAAGATAAATTCAAATCTATGTTTTTAAAAATAAACAGAAAAAATCTAGAATAATATTAATAAAAAAAAAAAAAAAAATATATATATATATATATATATATTATATTATGTATTATGTATTTTATTGTTTTTCCCACAAAAAATTCAGTCAAGTATCTAAACCTTTGTTTGGTAACGTAGCCAGAAGAATGATCATCACACATTGTTTGTCTGGGTGTGTGTGTGTGTGTGTGATCTCAGGGAGTGTGTGCTTGGTTCTGTGGGTTTGCTGGGTGAGGTGAGCTGTGATCAGGCGCGGGCGAGTTTGCTGTCGGCTCCTCTGCTGCAGGATCTGGAGGACTGGAGTCAGTGGGAGCTGGTGTTTCAGCCCAACCACGGCCCTCTCAAGGACTTCATCGACAAGTACTGTGGTGCGTCACTTCACTAGAAGCATGTTTCGTAAAGAAATTCTAATACAAACGGTGCTCTGGGGGTGTTCGTTGCTCTTATAACACACCGTGATGGGGTTCATTTTCACTGGGTGATGTTGCCTAGTAGAATGGCCTCACAATTTAGTATACAGGAAATTCAGTGCTGTCAAACTATTAATCACAAAGAATTGCATTCAAAATAAAAGTTTTGTTTACATAATATATGTTATTATTTATATATAAAATTCAGCATATATTTTAAAAATGTTTACATGTAGATATTTATAATCATATATAAATATATTTTATATGTATTAACGTAACATTTCTTAAATATATACATGTATGTGTGTTCATATATACACAGTATACAAACATATTATGTGACTAATCGTTTGACAGAACTAATTTCCATGTGATATAGTTAAGCAATTTTTGGTTTTATACAACCGTTCAGCAAAAAGAAGCTCAATGTGTGTTAGATTTTAGGCACAAAAATGTCTTTACTTGAGGAAAAATGTTGCGAAATAAGTTAACATTATTACATTTTATTTAATTCTTTAAATTCTTTCACTTTTTAGTATTATTTTTTTCCTTAAAGTGAAATGTAAATAAAACTGAGTAAAATCTACATAGCTATATATTATTAATGCAATTAATTAATTAAATTTAAATAAAAAACATGACAAATTTAAAATTGAAAGCAAAATCTAATAAAAAATAATAATAATTCATAATACTACTAATAATAAAAACAGCCCGTAGCAGTATGTAAGTGCTACTAAAATAACACTGATTCTTATTGAATTTGATTAGATTAAAAGAATTTGAGACTCAATTTGATTCATAAATCTTTGCCATTGTAAACATAAAAATTCCCATGGAAATTATTTAACGGTAAAGTAAAAAAAAAACCTTCCTTTAATCATTGCACAAAATATAAAAAAGCGTAACAAGGCATAAACACGTTCAGCTAATTATCCTCTAATTATGGACAACATGGCAAAATGAGTTCTCTCTGTGTGTCCAGGTAAGGCGGAGCTGCTGGCTCTGGAGGTTCTCTCGGCGTCCTGCTGCGGGTCACCGCCCGACACGGCGACAAACACTTCTCAGAGGCGGCGCAGGCCCCTGGACCCGTCGGCACCGCCGGACACCTGGTCTCCATCGCGGTGGCGGCGGGATCCCAAACACGCCCACAGCGCTCCTGGCCAATCACATGGAGAGTGCGCTGAGCGTAGCGATCGTCGCGGGAAGGTAGGGCGTCTGCGCTTCATCGTGCTTTACTCGCTGTTCCATCGTGAGCACAGATGATACTTCTTCTTCCTACGGGGTTGAAAAAGTTCAAATCTGTGGATTTATGGCATCGGAGCAGGAAATCTTGAATTCATACAGCATTAAATGCGCATGCATTGCGATGGATTTATATATCTGTCAGAGTTTTGTCTTACTTTCCTTACTTTGCTTGAGATGCAAAATGAATATATGAGTCTTGTTTTTGGCGAATTGAACATAATTGAGCACGTTTATCTTAAAAAAAAGAAAGAACAAAAATATGAAAATCACAAAACCAGTCATAAAGGTAAATTTTTTTAATTTCATTAACGTATGGTTTGTTAATATCAGACAAAATTTGCCTGAGATGCAACTGTTTGAAAATCTGGAATCTGAGGGTGCAAAAAATCTAAATATTGAGAAAACTAAAAAAAGCTGTCTTAATTAAGTCCTTGGCAATGCATATTAGTAATCAAAAATTCAAAATGTAAATAAAAAGTTTTTAGAAATGAATGAAAAAGTAATGGAAACTCATTTTGTGCTCTCCAGACATTTGTATTTTGAGAACTTCAATTTTGCCTTTAGAAAACTTGCAGAAAAACTGGTTTGAATTGATCTTAATAATCTTTAGTATAAGATTATAAGTTATACTTTTTTAAGAGTCGATATTTGGGAAAAACAAGGTCGCTGTGTGATTGTTATATTTTAAAAGGCTGTGATTCAGTGAAACACAGTTTAAAGTCATGTTACAAATATAGATTTCAAAATAAGAGTCCTGGCATATTTTGGACTCGTTGCGATTGAAAGTCCCTCATTATGCATGAAATCTTTTTCGTCTACTACTGAAATAATTTGAATAATTGCATGTTTTTGTTTTTGCTAATCATAAATGTAATATAATGCATATAATCACGAAATATCTAATTGTTATTACTATTATTGTTTTAAGCGTATATTTATATTTGTATGTACACTGGTACTACTACTACTTTTAGAGTAGGTCAAAACCTTTCTTCAAAGTTGTCCTGAAACCTAAAACCAAAATGTGTTTAAATGTCATCTACTGTATTTTATGTTAATTAGTTTGTTTTAAGACATAATTGCGTGACTTGCATGCTTCTGATATTGCAACAAATAAATAAAAAAATAGATATCTGGATAAATAAATGAGGTGTTTTTATTTAGAGATTGTATGGGTATGTTTTCTAACCGCGTGATTTATTAGTTTTATCTTTAAGAGCTCTTAAAGTCTTAATTTCGAGTTCTCTGCAGAAAGCCTGTCCTGATGAATGAAAGTAATCTCAGGTTTGTGTTCTGTGAAACAGAAATAAGGCCCGGGGAGGACGGATACTCGTACGGCGGCGTGGCTCGGTTTGTGCTCGAATGCATTGCGCTGATGCCTACGAGAATCTGCAAGGAGCTCCTTCAGCAGGTAGAGTACCACTGATGAACGCGTCTTATTAAACAGTGAAGACCGCCGCTCTCAAAGTGCTAGTCAAACATTAATAGGGGAGGATCATTTTCCTGTCATTACCGTGACACCAGGAAAGTGGAGTCTGAGATGTGGGTGGGTACCAGAGGCTCTCGGTTGGAAATAAAAGCCTGTATCTAGGTTGTTGTCATGACGACGGTTGCCAAGTGTCATTCTTGTGGGTTAGAGGTTCGCTCTCCTGTCACATCGTTAGCGTCGAACGCCTCTGGTGCTGCCGCTTCAGTCCTATTATGACACAAACACGTTCACGAAGTGCAGAGAGAGGTCGCCGCTTTGCTTTCCCTGCTGGATGTTTGCTTTATGATTAAAGACCCGATTAGCGCACTGACCAGATAATCCCGTTTTTAAGATCACTGGATATCTCGACTGGATGAGTCTTGCTTCAAGCCAAATCAGATCAAATGAGATGCACTTGCAATTTCGGATTAATAATTACTTTAAACAGTATATCCAGTTCACTCATAAAAAATAGCAAATGTTTTTAGCAATGCATTTTAGTAATCAAAAAAAATTTGTATATATTTACTGTCAAAAATTTGCAACGTCTTCATGGAACATGATCTTTACTTAATACTATAATGAGTTTTGGCATAAAGAAAAATGTTTGAAATTCTGATTGTTGATATTAAGAGATTTAATTATTTGTGAAAGCTTAAAATATGCAAATACTTACAATGAAACTTAAGTTTCTGTTTTAAAAAAATTAAAGATGAATGAAAAAAGGCAGTAAATCACACAGTTGCAATTGTATTTATTTATATATATATATATATATATATATATATATATATATATATATATATAACAGTTTAAAATGTTTTAAAATATGCATAAAATAAAATATATATTATCAATTATTACAAATTTTATATATGAAAAATTTTTAGGCGTTATATATAGACGTTATATTATACTTACTGTTATTAAATTGTATGTATTTCCATTATCTCAGGCGATTGTAAACAGCCATATTGGCATGAAGGATGATCTGATTCAGTAGCCTGAGCGTCACCTCAGCGGCGCTGGGAGGTGTGTTTACATTTTGCCAACCCTGCTGACTCTGTGCAGGTGTTTTGGAGCCGCTGTCTAAAGTGCTCGGTCAGGCCAGATCGAAAACACTGCTGCTGGGCCTTGGCGCGCTCACACACTGCGCTACCTGAACAAGCTGCATCAGATGGGGCTCCTGCTGGGCATCACGGAGTGGAGGAGCCACTTCAACAAAAAACTGCTTCTGCTTGCTGCTCACAGCTGCCTTCAGAGATCAAGAAGGTTTGGATTCCCTTCTAGTCTGTTTCAGTGGTAAAGTGCCTCTATTATGGGTTATGAAAGGTTTCGTATCTTGCTTCTAGGAGTCCTCTTTTCCAAAAACGACTCTTTCTTTCGAGAGACAACTTTATACGCTGTGTACGTTCAGATTTAAACATTTTTGCAGGATGTTTTCATTCACTTAGAGCCGTGTTAAACACCGTGGAAAATCCATAATAGAGCGCTTTAACAGTAACTGTTCAGATGCATTCGTTTGAGCGTTTACAAAAATATACTAAAAAAAGTCTTCTCAAGTACAAATAATCACAATAAAATGTATGACGAGAAGTGAAAAAGCAGGTTTTCTTTCAAAACATTAATTTAGATTGTTTATAATGTTAAAAGGCATTCAAATAATTAAGCCATAAATATCAGTATTGTATTTTTACAGTTACAGCAATAATAAATATAATAATAAATACTATTAATAAAATAATTGTTACAGTGAGACAATGCTTCTCCTCAAAGCCATGTTGATATTTAATATCTCAAAATCTCATTTTGACAAATTGTGCAACTTTTAAAAGTGATTTTTTTCCTTACACCATGCAGGCCATAGCAAGTTATAAGTGGTATTTTTCAGACAATGCTGAAGCTAGAAAGCGCACATCCGTTCATGTTTATAGTTTATTGATCTGTGCAGGTTGCGGTGGAGGACTCCATGAGTGACATGTCTTCAGTGTTGAGTCTGAGCGAGATTGATAATGAAGAGGAAGCAGAGCTCAGCACTTCCTCCAGCAGAGCCCATCAGCAGGGTGAGGGCGCAATCAGGGTTTATGTCTCTTCTTCTGCGTGACTGCAATATTACTTTGGCACTGAGTTAATTATAATATCTGTGATATTTCAAAAATTGTGAGAATGAGCCTCGATAAACCTGGAGATGTTTAATCAAAAGCTAAATTGAGTCTTGAATGTCTGTTGTTTAATTCTAGTTCAGTAACGGAATGGAAAGCTGTCGTGATTTTGGTGCAGGAAAACTTTAAAATATAATAAAATAACAATAAAAAATGTTTAAAATGTTAAGAAAAATATGTCTGAAAAAAACACTAAAGGTAGGGAGTAATACGTAAAAAAATGGTATGAATTCAAATAAATAAAAATTATAAATAGGTGTAGAATATGGGTAAAAAAAAAAATTATGCTAAAGGGATAAAAATGTGTAGCCAAGTATGGCTTGAAATAAAACAATAAAAATAGTGCTGTCAAATGAATATTTGTGAATAATCGCATTCAAAATAAAAAGTTTTTTGTAATATTTGTGTGTGTTTATCATATATATAGAAACACACATGCATGTGGGTATATTTAAGAAATATATATATATATATATATATATATATATATATATATATATATATATATATATATATATATAAATTAAATTAATCTAAATAAATATATGTAAATATTTTCAAAATGTATAATGTATTTATATACACATAATAAATGCACAGATGGATGCAATTAATTATAATTAATCATTTGATAGCGCTAAAAATATTGATGAAAATATGGCTTAAAAATCAAAGCAGTAAAAAATTAAATGATAAAAATGTGTTGACAATTGTGTCTTGAATAAAAGAATAGTGACTAAAAAAGCGTAGACAAGTTTGTATGACATGAAAGATTAACATTTACAGCAAGCTTTGTTTCTTACAGATGATGATGATAGTGATGATGATGATGATGATGATGATGAAGAGGAGCAGAAGTATGAGCTGGTGTCTGAACACACACCGAAGAGGCGGAGGCAGCGAGGAAGAGGATGGAGAAAAGTCGAGGTCTGCTGATGAGCAGGATGAAGGCGTGAGCGTCGAGCTGGATCAGCGCCAAAGCCGTCATTGAGGACATCAGGTTCATTCAGCTCTTAGTTTGCAGCTCTTCGTGATGTGGCTTCGGTGCTTATGCTGTCGCTGCTGATGCTGTAGGAAAACCGAGTTCGGCATCGGCGTGGAGCTGAGCGAGGAGGTCAGAACCTGATGGGGAAGCAGCAGGCGAGACTGGGCGCGCAGTCTGGGCGGCTCTCCACTGAACTCTACAGCAAAGACACACACTTCGTGCTGGAGCTCATTCAGGTCAGCATCTGTCTTAAAGTCATCCTATTATCATTTAAACCATGTTTGTGTCGATTACAGTTTTCAAAGAGAAACACTGTAATCAGCACAAACATAAAAAGAAAGTTTATTTGCTAAAACTAATATTTTATTTTCAACAACCATGTTTTTATTTTGTGTTTTACATTTTATATATATACAGTATATACACATATTTATTTATATATATCTCCATTATTAATTTTAAAATTTTGAAAAAGTGGTTTATTTTTGAAAACTAATATTTTATTTTCTAAAATCATGTTTTTATTATGTTATCATGCTTTTGTGTTTTGCATTTTATATATATATATATATATATATATATATATATATATATATATATATATATATATATATATATATCTATTAATTTTAAATTTTTAAAAAAGTGGTTTATATGCAAAAACAAATATTTTATTTTCAAAAATCATCTTTTTTATTATGTTGACATGCTTTTGTGTTTTGCATTTATATATATATATATATATATATATATATATATATATATATATATATATATATATAAATCACTGATTCATCACTATATTATATGGATATGGATGCATTCATCAAACAACAAAGTTTGATAAAAAAATGTTAAATGTTGACTAGAGACACACACACACACACACACATATACACACACACACACATATATATATATATATATATATATTTATACATATATATATATATATTTCAGAATAGTTCAGAAAATCGTGATCTCTATTTGAGACACAAATAAGATGTCAATTCCAGTGTGGTGCAGCTGTTCTCCGCAGCACTTGCTGAAGCTGATGTCTGTGTTTGCAAACGCTGATGATAACTGCTATCTGATGATCGAGAGCAGCCGGCGCTGGCCTTTGTGGTGGAGAAGGACTGCATCACCATCCTGAACAACGAGTGTGGGTTTGAGGACAACAGCGTCCGTGCCATCTGTGGCGTGGGCGGAGCACCAAGGAAAACACAAATATGGCTACATTGGTAATTGAATTATGTGCTGTTGTTTTGTTATCCGCGTGCGATTGGTGTGCTAAGATGTCTTGGCAACCAATTTGTCAGTACAGGTGTCCAAAACCTGTTCCGTCTTTCAGAGAAGCGTTTGCAGGGGGCCTCTTGCGAAATACGAAATTAAATCACAGATATACAGATTATGATCCCATATCATGATTTTAATATTTTAGGAAGTTACAAAATAAAAAAGTATTATTACCTCAGGCGGCGCTTATCAGTATTTTAGTATTAGTTATAGTTTTAATTATTTTGAATTAGTTTTTAGATTTCTATTTTCATTATAAAGTATTTCATTTAGCATTTTAGTATTTTTTTTTGGTTTGCAGTATTTTATTTTTACTGTTTGACTTTTTACATTTAGTTCAACTACATGCAAATGAGATGTCAGTAAAAGTTTTTTTGGCTAAAGATCTTTATCGTTTTCAGTTCTTAAAGGCGTTTAAATAATAATGAAATTACTGCGTGTTTAATATCATGCGGCCCCAATTTGTAAACACGGTCCCAAAATCAGTAAAGACTGTTATTATTGTTATCTTAAGCGTAAAAAATAAAAAAAGTGAAATAAAGGTGAATAAAATCAATATAGGAAAAAATATCAAAACACTTTCATAATCAAAATTATAGTGGAAATATAAAATGTAATTCAAAATATTAATTTAAACTATAATAGTATTTTGTTTTGTTATCAGCACACTAACAGTCTGTATTAGTGTTTGATGCATGCATTAACAAATTATTAATTTGTTAATGCATGCATCATATAAAAACGATTTTATTGTGTTTTACACAAAACTCTGACCTATTTTTGTTTTGCAGGTCAAAAAGGGCATTGGCTTTAAATCAGTTTTAAAGTCACAGACTGTCCTGAGATCCCTCAATGGCTTCCACATCCGATTTGACAAGAACAGCGGCCCCATGGGATACATCCTCCTCACTGGGTCGAGCAGGGCGCTCAGTGGCGCAGGCGCCAGAAGATCATCGCAGAGCAGAGGTTAAACAACAATTGATTCATAATTCCTAGCACACTAACCTAAACCAAACTCCAGCTAGTAAATCATATACCTCTGGTTTCACAAACAAGGCTTAAGCCTAGTGCTGGTTTCACTAAAATGCATGTCGGGCTGTTTTAACTGAAAAGCTTGCACAAATTGATTGAAAAAATGTCGCGCTTTGTTGTTTTGTTTCCAGAGGCATGCGTCAGTAGTGTTTTTATCAAGGCACATTTATAAAAGTTAACCTGATTGCTCTATGGCATGACAGTGGTTTAATCTAAGCCCTTTCTGTGAAACCGGACACGTAGTTAATTCATAATCCTCATTACTTAAATGTGTAACAAGGACACCATAAAAAAATCTATTAAAATATATTAAACTATTTCATTTAGAAGCGTTTTTATTCATTGTTTTTATTTGTATTTATATATTTAATTCATTTTATTATTTATTTATTATTTTGACCATAATTATTAAAAATAATTTAATTTAATTTAATTTAATTTAATTTAATTTAATTTAATTTAATTTAATTTAATTTAATTTAAGAAACCTAATGGTCAGAGAGTCTTGAATGTTGCATTATTTGTGGTTTGCATCCTGCAGTTTAAAAATATAGTTCAGACTTCACAGTTGCCTTTTTGCCTGCGCTGTTGTTTCTGGCGGCACTTTAATGTCTATTTTTATTGTAGATGGGCTACAAGATCCACCTGCCCCTGCGCTCAGAGAGATACCAGACTAAAAACCTCTTCCATGAGCGTTCATCCCTCTCTGCTGCTCTTCCTCCATCGCCTTCGGCTCCATCACCATCTTCAATGAGGTGAAGACCTGTAATGCATCACCACCCAAAAAAAACTATTAACCCTCTAAAGCCTGCTGTATGGGAGTCTCGCTGATATTTTAAAGCTTTTATGAAGTCAAAGGCTATTAAGTATAATTATCACGAACATCCACCTTCAGCTGATGCTACATGTGTCTCTTTGCGGTCAAATTTTGATCAAGTAAACATCGAATAACATAAAAGAATAAGCGTAAGTAATATTTCCAGAATCGCTGAAGCAGCTCTACTTTACTCGATTCTCCATTAGTCATTATTCAGAAAACATTTATTTCTTCATCTCTCAATCATCATTGGATTGCATTGCATTATATGTTTTGAATAACTTCTTAAGACACGCTATCGGAGATGTAGAGTGATGACTGATATTTATATCACGTTTATGTAAGTGTCTGCTGTACTGACATAAAGAGAGAGCATCGAATTTAATCATGTAAAGGCATCTGCACCTAAATAGCAAAATGCATTTTTTTGCTAAAAAAGCATCTAAATAGCAAATTGAATATTAGCGCTCAATTTGAATAAAGCCGAGCTCAATATATCAGTCTGCAGGAGCCAAAAGCGCCGAATGCATCAAATGTGATACAAAACAAAACCTATTTTATGGTATTTGTGTTGTTTGTATTTTGCGAGTGCTTTTAAAGACGTTGCGTTCGTTGAATCTTCAGGCGAGAAGCGTTTGGTGTCGATGGCCGGCGCGACCTGAGCCATAACATCCTGGAAGTGGCGCACGGAGAGAAGAGCGTTGGCTGGTGGTCAAAACAATGCTTTATCCTAAAAAGGCAAGTGTTGCGCGTCTACCCTGCTGAAATGCCGGGTAGAATTGTTTACCTCGTCCTTGTCCCAGTTTTTGCCATCTTTTAATTGGCCTCCGTTCGGTTCTCGTGACATGACGTCTTGCAAGGCGCTGCTTTACTTAGCGTTGGGGGCGTTATGCAAGCGTCCTGCGCTTTATACCTCTGAGAGCCAGTGTTTTCACTCTCGTCTCATTCAAACTTCATGCAAGGGCGCTGATTAGTAAAGTGCAGTGAATGTGTTTCTTGTGTCTGCAGAGGCGGTTTGTTCCCTTTGTTCTCAGGAGCGGCAGAGATCCACTCCGCTTTCTGTCTGTCTCCTTAGTTTTAGTGCTAGACATATGCTTTAAAAGCAGCGTTTCTGTGTGTTACAATGACCTGTACTTGCGCTAAAACAACAGCCTGTGACTGTTGAGATATTTTTAAGTTGGCTTCTGCATTTAAAATGTTAATCAAAAGCGGCCCGGTAAAGATAATAATCATTTCTATTTCATCTAAATGGTGTTCATTTGAACTTACTTTTCATCTGTGAATCCTGAAAAACTAAATGCATCACGGTTTTCACAAAAATATTCTGCAGCATAACTGTTTGTTTTTGAGCAGAAAAGTAGCATGTTAGAATCAGTTATATTTTACTATATATTCACATCGAAGCTATTTTTTTGTTTAATAATTCAACATTTTTACTGTATTTCGATCATATACATGCAGCCTTGCAAAGCAAAACATTTAAAAAATAAATCTATTTTTATAGACCTGAAAAACTGTACAAAATTTTATTTATTTAGAGAAACTAATTACATTTTCCCGTTTTATACATGAACATTTTCTTTGTTGTCCTATAATGATTGCATAATAACCTTAATAACAAGCTTGATAAATATAATTTAGCAAATCTCTAAATTAAATAATAAAGGAATAATAATAAATCTATTTTTGTACTGTACATCATAATGATTATATATATATATATATATATATATATATATATATATATATATATATATATATATATATTTTTTAATTTTGACAAAATAGCATTGTATATATTGCATTCCTATCTTACATATAATTATATTAAAAGTTATATAACATGTTTAGTAGCGTCTAAATCATGATGTCTGTACCCTGACACTGACACATGATTCACCGCATGTCTTCAGTGTGTCTTGTGTCTGTGTTTCTGTGCAGATTAAAGAAGGCGTGGAGTCGACAGAATTGGCTCTGGCGTTCCAGCTCAGTGACTTCGTCTTCCTGTGATGCGAAGCCTCAGAAACAAGCCGTCTTTGCCTTTCTTCGCCTTCAACCGGTTTCCGTTTCATCATCAAGGTTTGACTTGCGTGCATATGTGCATCACGGTTTGTCCGTCTACCCGATGTTGTCGTTTATTAAATGTCATATTAGGGTTATTAGCACCCATGAAACTAAAACCATAAGAATAGAAAACTAAATAAATGTTAAATGAAATAAGATTATTACAAAACATGCAAATCTTATTTTGTGTAATTGCTATAAGTTAGTATAGTTTATCTTAAGTAATAGAATAACTAAAATATAAATAAATAAAACTAATAACCAGAGTTATGTATATATATATATATATATATATAGAGAGAGAGAGAGAGAGAGAGAATTTGGTATTATTATATATAAAAAAAAAAATATATATATATATATATATATATATATATATATATATATATATATATATATATATATTTTTTTTTTTTTTTTTATAGGTTTAATGTTGAAATCAAGCTAAAAATGAAATACATTTATAGTCTGGCCTTTAGTTAGATTTAGTTAGTGATAATAAACCTGACCATGAATAAAAACTGTACTTATAGACATATGAAAAACCTACTAAAAACAAAACAAACAAAAATAGGCAAATTCACACCAAAAGCGTCAAATCAAAATAAAAGTGCGGTCAGACAATATCAAAATATCTGGAATTGAAAATATGAACACATGCTATGATAGCACTGGTGATGTTGTGCTCCCTGTTGTAGGTGATTTTGACATCCCTTCCTCCAGAGAGGCGTGGACAGAGACAGTTCCTGGAACCAGTGGCCGGTCAGAGATCCGCAGCTGTTTGTGCACGCCATGGGCGTCTTCAGTGTAGGTACGCAGCAGAAAGCGATGCTCCTCCATTAATTTGCATACATTTGCATTTCAGCTCCAGCTTCAGAGAGGCGAAGGTCAAGGCTCGCTGTTTAAGGAGCTGCTTTTAGCATGAAAAAAAGACAAAAAATGGCATTGGCTTTCTTTATCGTCATCAAAATGAACATTTCTAGCCCTAATGAGCACATGCACTTAAATCCCACAGCAACACCCAGAGTTCAGCGGGCTCGGTGGCCTCTGTTACTTCATGCAGTTCATCCCTCAACCAAGTGAGATCCTGGACTTCTTCAGCCCAGTGGCCAATCAGATCATTCAGCTGCTGAAGGCCAAGCATGCCTTCCTGCCAAAGAGGACAGCGGTAGGCTTCAGGGGTTCGATATTTGCTTTCTGGAATAGATTTTAACTGGCTTTTTTTCTTTTGTTTGTAATTACCTTATTAAATGTATGTATTTTTGTTTTGTCAGATGCTTAAGTTTAACCATTTATTTCAGTCAATGTTTGTGGCATTCATGCATTTACCCAACAGTTGCATAATGCAGTCACCCCTCATAAAGCATATACATTATATCATTTTAAAAAAAGGAACTCATCGTGAGGTAGGGTTGCAATATTATGACAAAAATAATATTGCAACCCTATTTCTGATGATGTGTTTGTTAATGAGACACATTCTCACATTCCTGCAGAAACAAAACAAGTTTATCAATTAGATTATTGACTTTTATGCATTGGAAAGTTATTTTAATAGCCGGCAAACAAAATATTTATTCAAACTGGGAATAAATTATGTTCAGAGTTTCTTTAGAAGGTTGTTTCTGCCACAGAATAAAAAAAAATCTGACAATTTAGACTTATTTTTGCATTGTAAAAACTTTTTAGAATTACGATTTTTACTTTTTACAACATTTTATCTCAGAAAATCAAGTTCATTTTTAGTAATAGATTGCTTTGATTCATTTTTTTTCCCCTTTGTATTTGTGGGGCATTTTTGTTCATTTTAGCCTGATATATACAGCCTTGGAAGCTTAAGCTGACTCCTCTGTCTTTAGAGGGCCGAGTGGACTTCAAGCAGCCTTCAGCAGCTCGCGTGTGTCAGGGCGTCTGATCCAGGGCGTGATTGGAGGAGAGGATCTGCTCAGAAGCCTGAGTCTGTCTTACCTGCATCCTGCGCTGCAGTCGTGTCTCTCCCGGCTCGCTGCTCTCCCGCGCTGGCGTCCATCGCCTCAGAGCCGCCCGAGATAAATCCACGGTCACCTGCGCCATGGCCAGAGAGAGCTTGTGCAACCACGGCCGGCTCAAGACAGGTGACTCCTGCTGCGATCGCGTGTAGAGATCTGCAGGTTCTGACCGGTCCGCTTGTTTTATGAGCGGATGTGTGTCTCTTCTGCTCAGAGTGTGATCTGAAGAAGCTGGCCAGGCTGCTGGTGTGTAACTTTACCGCGCGCTGGAGTCGAGTGTGAAGTGGGCGGCCTGCTCCAGTCCCTCAAAGGCGTTCCCATGATCCCTCTGGCCAGCGGCAGCGTGGTTTCTCTGAGCTCGGAGGAGTTTTCTTTCCTCTCAGTGGCGTGGGCGCAAGCTCAAACAGGTAATCTCAATCTTATAGTCCTCCAGTGGACCCTTTCATACAGTTTCAGACACAGGCTGTATATATTTGGTGTGACTAATTAAAGGAAAAAATGGCGTATTTCCAGATCACGCCTGTCATTGTACATTGATGCAGGTGCTGGTGAACATGATGCACTATGACTTTTAGAATGCAGTTAAATGAGACTAAAACCCAATATATAAGGGAAAAAATCACCCTCTTATATTTGTCAGTTTAAAAATATCAGTATTTATCAGTATTGTTTTTATTTTTATTAAATGTTCTATTATTTATTTTTACTTTTGTTGAACATATTTATTACAGTGATGTGAATATTGTCTGGTTTTGCTCAATTTCAACAATTTTCATTAATAATGTATTAAATAAATAAATTTAAAAAAAAAAAAAAAAAAAATATATATATATATATATATATATATATATATATATATATATATATATATAAGACAATGAAACTTTTTAATTATATACTGTATGTATATATACTATATGTATATATATATATATATATATATATATATATATATATATATATATATATATTGATATATATAAAATAAAAGAAATGATAATAGTTTTTTTATAAAGTATAGATAAATATTTTTGAAAATAAATTATGTGCATTATAGGCACAATTCTGACTTTTCTTCTCAGAATTGCTGAGAAATATAAACTGTGTGAAACAAACAAGCGAATTTGCAAAATATACAAATTCGGAGAACATATCAGTAATCTTTTCAGCTCAAAATTTGATTTTATAACTCGCTATTGCAAGTTTATAAGAAAAAAAAGTCTGAAATGTGAGATTATATCACGCCAATTCTGACTTTTTTTCACTTAATAACAAAATCTGAGTTCGATCATTGAAAGTCTATGAATGAATAAAGCATTTATACAGCTTAGGAAAGTTGGGGAAGACTGTAAAAGTAATCCATGCAAATGCGGTGGTTTAATAATCTTCTCAAGAGATATAAACACTGTTATATGATATTCAAATTTAATTTAGACATGTATTCATATATGAGCAGTGATCAACACACATGCATAGAGCATATCGTATATGGTCAATGG
Organism: Puntigrus tetrazona; assembly: GCF_018831695.1. Classification (NCBI taxonomy): domain Eukaryota; kingdom Metazoa; phylum Chordata; class Actinopteri; order Cypriniformes; family Cyprinidae; genus Puntigrus; species Puntigrus tetrazona. The sequence continues at coordinate 59,893 of NW_025047819.1, forward strand.
AAGCTGAAACATGCACGCTTGGCATTCACTTATTCGCTTCTGTTTCATCTAAAAGCGATTCCTTGTTGCTTAAATGTTTATCAAGTCTTGAATTCATTCAGCGGTTGTTCTTCGTGTCTGGTCTCCAGCTGCACTCGTATGCAGACAGATTCTCTGGAGCTGTCTGAAAAATGAATGATCATCTTCATCTCCTGCTTATTTCCTGAATCAATGCAGTGAGTCACAGGAGAGAGTCACTCGTGCGTCACTGCAGTCAAAAAGAGGCTCGTTTATGAATGAAATGCCAACTTGTGATAAATTTGTCCTCTGAAATCTTTACCTCCAGTCTCAGTTCTGAAGCAGACTCCCACCTGGCGCTTTCTCTTGAAAGTTAATAAGCGACCCGTTTTCTTCTATGGCTGCTGTCAGCTAAGTTGAGTTGAGTTGAATGAAAGCGAGCCGAGCTGGCGCTGCGTGTCAGGTAGAGTCACGTACATCTGCTAAAAGCGGGAAGCATGAATTAAACATCGTTTTTGGGGCCCAGAGGGTCTGGGAAGTGGAGTCACGCAGCCGCCCATGTGCGCTCATGCTTCTACTGCTGCCGCTGTAGATCTGCAGGCTCTGTACCAGGACCTGAACATCGTGGAGCACGCGGCTGCTGGCGTGTCTGGATGAACTGGGGAACTCTCAAGTGCGGGAGCTGCTCCGGAAACTGAGCGTCCACGAGCTGGAGCCACAGCAGGTCCTGCAGCAGCACATCTACCCGCTGCTCAGGACCAAAGCCTGGGGGGAGGTCAGAGGCGCTCATCACACCTTCATCTAAAGCTAGCGTAAAAAGGAACCTCGTTTTCCAGCTCCCCAGAGTTAAAAGTTGAGTTTTACAGTTTTTGAATCCATTCAGCTGATCAAAGTGCTATCGCCAGGCCGGAGATGGGCTGAATGGATTTAAAAACAGTAAGCAGCTGCTGTTTAACTCTTGAGAATCCATTTTTTTAATGAGATCTGAACCACAGCCAGATCACCTCCATTTAAATTAAACCATTTGCATTTGCTTCCCAGAGAAGACAATTAGGTTTTTGAACCTGGCGCATTTTCCCGAATAATTGTCGAATAATTGTGGACTCCTGATGGTGTGACTGCTAGTGGAAACCCAGTAAAGAAAAAATGATACTTTGACCAAGAGAGAAAGAGTTGGTGAAACTCACCTAGCTGTGAGCACAAGCGAACCCGCTCCAAGAATAAAAAGCAGCATCGTGATCATTTTTATCCTGTTTGAAACAAAGCAATCGATCTTCAGGTGTAAAAACACCCATCATTTGTTTGAACCCTTACATTATGGATGCATGATATTAAAATTATGGACTGATAAGCCAACAATTATTTTCTTAGTATTATACAGTTTAAAGCATTTAAATATATTACTTAAAAAGCAATGCATGTAAATGCAGTTTTAAAATGTAAATAAATTTTAAATTAATATTTTGTAATTCGTGCACAATTTATGTGTTAAATGTAAATTTAAAATCACTAGTGTATTTGGGTTTCAAAGCTTACAATACACAGTATGAAATTTGAAAGTGGATATTTGTTATAAACTTTATTAAAGATTATATCTAACAGAATGAATGATTTAGTATTTATTAAAATATTAACTGAGCATTTAGACCTAAATTTATGTATTTTAATTGCATATTCAGTTTGTGTATCCAATTTCTCATACGTTTTAGCGAACTGAGTATTGCTTGTTTATGAGGCTTATTTTAACCATGTTCATGTTATTTAACCAAAATGTTTAAATGTAATGTTAAATATTATAGTTTTATTTGCTGTCACATCAAGTTTATTAGTTCATCTGTTAAATATTTGTCACAAATGCAAACCTCATACATAAACCTCAAATATTTTTCACGTAGATAACTGCATAAAATAGAGGGTAAAAATAAATAAAAAAGTATAATAGTGGCTACCTAGTAACCAGTAAGCTACAGATATGCATCATGCACGTGTAGTTCACACAATCATTTCTTCCAGCTTGCTTGTGTCCTTCAAACTGAGTTACAACCGGGTTGCACATACTTGGGTGATTCATAGCCGCTCAGGATGTTTAAAACCCGAATCAAGCGTGTGAAATGCATTACGTGCTGTCATCTATTATGAATGTTCCTCATATTCTTATTTAATTGACTCTCCATCTAGAAAAAGCCTCAGGACATCGTCATCAGCTACCTGGTGTTCATCAAACTGCACTCTCAGGATCAGGATTACAGGAGCCTCTTCACAGACATCCTGTGCTGACTAACAAGGGCTTCCTGTGCCCTCCTGAGCACAAAATACACTTCTCCAAAGAATGCGGCAACATCGGCCTTCCCAGTGTGCTCCCGGTAGAAACAACTCAAAATACTCAAAAATTTGTGCTATTATTATTATTATTATTTGCAACACTTTCTTTAAAAGGTGTCCTTGTTTCACGTTACCTGTACTTACTATTACAATAATATTAATAAATGATGCATAATTACATGCAAGTGTAACCTAATAATCACCTAACCTATTAAAAAAATTATAAATATTACTTTGTTACAGTGTATCATCCAATTAAGTGCTAAGTAAAAAGTACCTTTTTATTTTA
>NW_025047819.1:67500-80000 GCF_018831695.1 Puntigrus tetrazona
AACATCAATGAAAAAAGCCCGTTTATTTAGATGTGGTTGTGCAGTATCTGAATTTTGAAAAAATGATACTTAAGACATAATAATACATGCAAATTAATTACAGAGGAAATTTCTAATAGCTAATAAGCTATTTTTTGCCCTCAATATTTGCTGCATACACTACTTTTTCTAAGATTACGCAGTCATAAATAATTGTGCTAAAATATTAAAGTATGCATCATAAGATAGATGGAAGGATTATCACGACATCTGTGTAAAGCAGTATTCCAGTCAGAGGAGTGTTTTTAGTAGAGTTAATCAGTTTACAACGTGCAGATCTACCTTATATAATCAGAGAAAAAATGCACTGGGCATATTTTAAATAAGAATCTGATTATTAATTTAATTAGATTTGTTTTATCTGGAATTTTATACAGTTTTAGAAGTGAATTCACTAAATAATATTTAACAGCTTCTACAATTATAACACTTTTTGATGCGTCCTTTTTAAGGCAAGTATAGTTTTTAATTCAGTCTAAAATACATGAATTTAATAACACATTTAATATATTTCGATTTAATAATCACTTGCTTTTTATGAACTTGCTGTTTATCAAAGAAGTCTCGAAAGGTCAAATGCATCACAAGTTTCCGCGAAAATGTTAAGCAGCACAGCTTTTTTCAACGCTGATAATAATCAGAAATGTTTCTTGATCAGTATATTAAGTATGATTTCTGATGGGTGATATGACGCTGAAAGACTGGAGGAATGATGCTGCCACGTTAGCTTTTATGCAGTTCTCGAATAAAGCGGCTATTTTAAATTTGCATTAATATTTAGCGATCTTTGCTGTATTTGTGATCGAATAAATACAGCTGGAGAGAATGCTTTAAGATGTTAAATCTCTCCGTTGATGTCGATGCGCAGGAATGAGACACGCTGCCGCGTGGAGGACATGATTGTGGCTATCTGAGCGTTGGTGCGCCAGAGGTGTCCGAGGAATCCTTCCGAACCTAAGGGCGATTTCACCACTACAAGTGATCCCACATCCACTCTGTGTGCTCGATACCTGTCCGCCCGGAAGTACCAGCGCCAAGCTCAGGAGACCTGTTCCAACGCGCGCCTGCGCTGTCTTCATCGGTATGGGTCAGGTCAGATATGCGGATGCGTAATTTAACCCTCCAATTTCGATTAGATCTGCACTGCGTGAACAGCGGACAGCGCTTTGTTCTCGCGCTTGGAAGATGACCAATTACTTTCCCGGCGCTTCTATCATCTCCAAGGAAGTTTGCTGGTCTGATCAAGGCGGGCATGTTTCACGAATAGAGGCTGATTCGAAGCGGTCAAACAGCTGACATACAGGAGCCCAGAGTTCTAGCACCTTTTTATAATGTTGGACGACAAGAAGAAATTTTCAAAGGTCTGTTTTCGGGTTTTAAAATCTGGCGGGAAACCAAGAATCACGTTCATGTTATAGCCATTTGCACTGAGAAAATCGAGGCATGCTAAATTATTCATTATAAATATAATTAATTATCACAGCTTTGCAATGTACAGTCGCAGTATTTTGCAATTAGAGATATATACGTTTACATTTAAGTGACACAAATATATATCAATTATAGTTAATCATATATTAACTTATAATTATTAACAGATTTCTATTGTACAGTAGGAATATATAAGTCATATATACAGTAAATACTAATGCAATTAAAAATATTTTTAATAGTTCTTAATAATAAAAATTGTATTTTATTTCCAGATTTCGGAATAATTATGTTATGTTTTTGTACATTTTAATTTACAAGTTTCCTGATAATTGGTGCATTTCAAACAGGAATCTTAGAAAAAAAACAATTAATAGGGTCTGTTATTGTCATTTTCAAATTAGTTGATTTAGTTGATTAGAATGTTAGTATTCTTGATTAGATTTAACTAAACTATTAAATCAGAATCTCTAAAACAGATTTTATGAAGGAAAAAATCTTTAATTTTTAAGATTTAAATGTTCACTTTATATAAATTGTCCATAACTACTATGTACTTAAATTCAAAAAATGAATTCAGTGAACTTATTCTGGTCATATTGTTTGCACATTATCAAATTATTACTTTAAATGCAACGCTATGTATTTAAGGCCACGTATAAGCGGGGCAATTCTAATTAAACCACTAAAACAGAGTCCAGGAAAAAATTTAGCGTAGAAGTAGGGGAAAAATGCAATACCATAATTTCAGCTAATTATACGGCACCAAATCAAAGTACATTTTATGGTGAAATACTGAAATGAATGAATCGTAAGAGGAAGCGTTGTGATCATTGCAGTCCTCTGAATCTTAGGTCCAGTCGATCTATCTGGAAGTGTATGTGTCTCTGCTGGAGGCCGTTTGATGAGTAGATCGGCGACAGGAGGCGTCGATCAAGGCGTCTCTATCATGCCCGTAAACTAGGTAAAAGCCATTTAAGCGTTGATTAACTGATGCTTGGATGTTCCTCTACGATCGTGCTTCTCTCTCTCTGAAAGCTGATCAAATGCAAGACTCCCTGTTCATGGAAGTCCAGGATCAGGGCACTCAGCTTCGACCCGGTCTACTGCAGCTCTCTGAAAGGTGAGATCCACTGGCATGAACTCGATGCGTTTTACTCGCTGGCGACATCTCACGAATTTCTGACTTGATCTTTAGCAGCCTTAATAGAAAGTAATTGATCTACTTAAAGAGTGTTTCCCACCAAGACCAGTAACGGCAGGTCTCACTGGCTCGTATAGCCCGCTGATGATGGACAGCGCAAGCCTGGAAGAAGATCCTTTAAATCGCACCGTTCGGTTTGTCTGCTCCAACCTGCGTCGTCTGCCGAGAGAGCAATAACCAAATCGAGCCATGAAGGTAGTAGCGATATTGTTTAATGCCGTTTACCGAGATTCTGCCATTGAAGTGTTTGCTAAAATTGCTGAGTTGACTGATTGAAGAATTGGTTAAACAAGCTTGATGGTAAAATAAGCTAGAATTGAGCTGCTTTGGGTTTTCTTCCCAATGGGGATGAAACCATTGATGTGATATTGACTACATTATATTATTTCAAGCGGCTTTTTATGACTTTATGAAAGATTTCAAATATGCTCCACTGTGCATGCCATGCAAAACAAAACTTAATTCAAATAATATACTTTTTTTAACAACCTTGCATTAACTCAAATGGAACAAAATTGCAAATACTGTTGCAGGACGATAGAAAGCAATATTTGTGCATTTTAAATGTGAATTCCACTTGCCAGCGCTGGGCTTTGAATGTGGCACCTGAAGGTGTGTAGTTGATGACGAGGCTTCGCGGCGTCATATACGGCATGCATGATTATTTTTAACTCCGTAATGGACGATCTGGGCCATTTGCAGCTCAATTTCCCGCGGGTCTGGTGATATCAGAGCAAGCAGGAGGAAGCGTTCGGCGGCGCGGCGCTGAAGTTGATAATCTCTGGAGATCTGCAGGAGTGGGGCGGCTCTCCCGAAAAGCGCGTGACCACGGAGCGCAGACCGAGCTGGAGCCTTGCCGGCGGAGTGCAGGACCTGAGTGAGGCAGCTCATGCCTACATCAGAAGGTTCATCTTCCGCAACGCCGATTTAGGTAACGTGTACGCTGAGCTGAAGAGGAGGCGGAGATAGCTAAGAGTGCGTTAACTCGCTCAGTTTTACGGACGAGTGCCCCTTTGGGCACTTTTCTAAGCAGGCAATTACTGGCTGTTGCATCATGTTCTTTCACCGGGAGGAAAAAGAAAAAGTTTGTGGTTTTTGTTTTTGTTTTTGCAGAGTCGGGAAGCTATATAATCATTGTCGGCTTGAGGTGCCAGGCGAGGACCCGATCTTTGAGAAGTGAGGATATTATATGTCTCTAAAAGACAAAAAAAGAGCTGTATATCCATAAAGATCACCTCTCTGCTGCCAAACTGGACATCTGCAGGTACAGCATCTGCAGCGTCTTTTACCTTGAGGATGGCCAGTTCATATTGAAAGTATTGATTATCAAGAAAAAAAAAATATTTATTCTACAAAAAAACCCAGTGATTTAGGTTAACAAAGAAATGTACTGCGAGTGCTCTGTTCTGAACACAACAACATTATGGATCAATTATATTATTTTACTTTGCAAATAATTATTTTGACATTTCCTTTTTAGTTTTTTAGAAAAAATTTAACCATCTAAATATTTTTGGGGTTTGTTGCGTTTAAAGTTTAAAATATGTTTTTAATTTAATTTAATTTAATACATTAGAATTTTTAATAAAGTATGTACAATTTCAATTGCTTTTATTTGTATTTAAAATACTTTTATTGAAATTAATAAACTAAAAAACTAAATCAATTTTGCCAAAATAAATCTTTTTTATGTGGTTTTTACACTTGAAAGCATAAAAAAACACAACCATAAATATTAGTATTGCAACCACTGCTGTATAGAATGATAATTTATTTATCATTTTACATAAAAATAAATAAAAGATACAATTTTATTTGCATCGATATCAGTGTAACTTGCCTTTTGAAAATTGTCTGGGAAATAAAATGTGGTCCTTGCATCCCTAATGTGATGCTTCTCCTAGGCTCCATTGCAATCATCTGTCTGTGTATTATTGCAGAAACTGTGAAACTGTTCACCACGGACAAGGCTTTGCTAAAGAGCTAGTGGGCTTTCCACTCAGTGCCTAGTAATGTGTGTAAATGTAAGTATAAGTGTTAAAATCTTTACATTACTTTTACAGTTTAATCATTTAGAATACCACTTTTATCCGAAAGTGACTTAATGAGCACAGTAGAAGCAATCAAACCAACTAAAGAGCAACCATGCTTGTGACAAGTCCCACAGGTTGGTATGATGCAGAACACGTGAGCAAACATCAGTGCCTTGAATTTTATAGGAAGGCTATTGGTAGCCAGTGAAAATTGATGAAGACTCCTGAGGTGTTCTTCTTGGCTCATTAAAAATTAAACAGCCACATTCTGGATTGATCATAGAGGTTTGGCTTGGTGTTGCAATATCCAGTCTGGACAAGAACAAGAAGTTGACCAAAAGGTTTGGCAAGCATGTTCTGGAAGAAAAGGCCCTGAAGGGATCTTCCTAACATGTGTTTAAAGCCAGAATTTGAAATTCAGCTGATCGTGGCAAGCAACTCTAAAGTCCTAGCTGTACTTGAAGGAGTTATGAGGTTAGTGTGCCTAGCCAGATGAAGAAAATGTGAAACCACATGCAGTTCTGTCACCAAAGCATGGCTGAGTTGAAGGTGATGCATCGTAAAGATAGATATGCTGAGATGTGAGCTGATGTCAGATCATCATGATGGTATAAGAGGTTGCCTGCTTACTTGAATTTATGTTAAATGCATGTTTTGTGATGACGAACCTAGTGAACATCGAAAAATGGTCAGGATGAGCCCTGAGCACCAATTAGTTAAATATTGCAGCTTTGGCTCCTCACCTCCCAAAGTTTCATGAAGGAACCCTTTGGAGTGTGGTTTAGAGTCCAGAATGTGTGTAGAATGAGTCTGCAGAGTCTGCCTGAGGAACAAGCAGCATATTCACGCACACAAATAATACACGATTTGTCCAGAATTGTGACTTTCTGTGTTCTTTACAAAAACAAGATTTAGTGGTTGAAGCGCTCAGATAAAATAAATGACCTTCAAACACAGATGCTGTCTCTTAAGTGAATTGTAAAACCAGGTGTTGTTCATGGTCTTTTGGGGTTATCTCAGGGCTTTTCTCATCTGGGTGGCCTATGATCCTTGCATTAAATCAGGGCAGGTTTTACACAAATTTTAGCTGACTCTAAGCAGATTTCATAAGCTCCAGAGAATGTACACAATTAACCTTCATACGCGCATTTGTAATTATAAAACAGAAATTAACAAACTACAGCTTGATTCTGCCCAAACTAATGCGTAAAGTGTTAAAATGAAGAACACTAAATTAATTTGTGTAGTTCATATTGTTTGATAATATAAAATTCAAATTACAAATTTAGAAGTTAGCATACATACAGACTATCAATGAGAAATCCAGCATATGGTAAAATGCTTTGATATCATCCATCATACCTGAGTACAAGATGAGCAGACATAGTGGGATAATGAAATATGAAGTATAGCATTACACTTGTGAGAGAGAGTGAGGCGAAAAAAAGGGATACGGACCACAGTGTGTCGCGGAAAAAACACCTCCTTGTGAAGCACGCTAGTTTGAACCATTGAGCCAACATGAACAAGGTAAAGTCCATATACCAGGTTATTGGGATCCTCCGCAGTGAGCAAGTCGTCTTCTCACGGCAACATCATTGATGCAGCGCTGGTCCAGACCGTCAGAGTGCGAGCGTCTTCGCCTAAATATTGATCTGCGGGGTGTTTTTAACGTAGTATAACGAGCCAATTACGTCGTCTGAAATCAAATCTGAATAAAATGATTGTTGACAGTGCAGTAAATGTAACAATTGCCCCAACTGTCGTAATGCCTGATCGATTGATCATTTCATTCTAGTATTTACATGATGTTATCAGTCGGTTCACAACCACAGTCCAGTCAGCAGCATAAACTTCCCCATGATGTTCTCCAAAATCTGGGTTTATACAGTCAGGCCGACCATTGCCACGCTTTAATTTCTCTGACTGGCACGTGGACTGTAAACAACCTTTTCTGTTCTCTAATTTGTGATATACCGGAACATTGCATTCGTCGCTTAATAGCGCAATCAAGTTCGAAAGACATCTTCAATATCTCCAGAAAAGCGCCATTTGCAGGCGCCACTTCTGTCATAGATGCAGTAGCCATGTTCCGCGAGGACAGTGGGGTTCGGACCAAAACTCTCGAAGATGATGTCGTTCGTTGAAGTTGATTGATTAATCCTGTTTTTAGCTGAGCAGGCGGAAAGTCTCAAAGTGGGCGAATGGGCTAAACTTCAACCAATGGTCTGATGAGGAAAACGTCGTCAATGGGGCGACATGAAAAAATGTTTTTCAATCAAATTCATCATAGTTTGTAAAACAAACAAAATAGTAATCTTATATCATAGAAGTCAAAGGAGCTTCTTATAAATACCATGCATAATAAATGTATGTGTTCATTGCAGTCATTTTCCAATAAATTACATTTATTATCTTAATATACATAATGTATATATTTTATATTATTGTGTGATGGAATTTTATCATCATTTGTCTTCCATGTGTATCTTATTATATATATATATATATTATTATTATGTGTATAAATATATATATATATATATATATATATATATATATATATATGTAATTTACAACCTATTTGTTATTAAATTAAAGTTCTATTTAATAAATCTTTCATCATATGATGTTGTGTGTTTTGTCTTTGCCAATAACTCAGAGACCAACCTGATTCAAGGGTTTGATTGGCATTTCAAGACTCCTGCAAATGAGGAACCGCATGGGAGGTGCGCGGTGAAGTCAGCAGAAGCCTTGATGACATCTCTCTCTTCCACGTCCTCACAGAACAGTCGACCAATTATCTCCTGCCTGCTCTGCGTTGATCATGGTTTATATCGGTTAATCTGCACGTAATTCTCGTTTTGATATATCATGCACGTGTATGTTTCTATACTAATAGGTTTGATACATGACATGAAGCGCAGCTGTTGTGATGAAGGAAAGGCTGTCCTCTTATCATTCACATCATTACATATAATAACGCTGTTCGCAGACTCTTCGGTGGTTTTGCGATCTTGACGTTATCGTGGTTCAGCTATAATTAGCTGCTCAGTGTTGCAGTCATCATCAGTCGACGATCTGGATCTTAGAATGCATTTGCTTATTAAAAGACCAAGCTGGTTGCATTTTTAGCTATCAATAAAGCAGTGGCATGATTCAGGGTGAACTGTGAATGAAATGTGTATATATATATCATATATATATATATCTTTTCAGTGTGGATCATTAGAAAATTACTGTCTAAACTCAGCTGATATCATTTATATTTTACTGCATATGATCAAATATATTTGCATGTGTCTGTTTTGTGAGTCAGACAGTTAAGTACTAACAGAGTGATGATCATGGCTCTCCACCGCCACCTCACTTCTCAGTCTCTGAAACCACAAGTCTCAAGCTACATTACTGACAAAGAGTCAACATGAACATGGTCCCAGAACAAGCAGCGATTCTTGCTGCGACCTCAGTTCAGTTATTGCAAAAAAAAAAAAATGTATATATGCAGTATCTGCAAAAAAATGTCCTTTAAATCTTGACTTTGTGTGTGTGTAATTTGTTGTGTGTGTGTTGTATGTGTGTGTATATATATATATCTCTATTCTTCACTTTTACACACTATTACATTTAATATGTTTCTATTGTAAAGTTAGTGACTTTTTCTCACCTCTAATTTTATAATTAGATTTAATTGTCATGGCTGTTACCACATTCAAATTATACATCTTCTTTTGTGTTATATATTCATGCGTATTTTCGCTGATCAGTCTGAAAAGTTTTGTTGTTGATTGAAAAGTCGTAATTGTGAAAATCAAACAGCTGTATTAAAGCTTAACATATAACAAATTTGTATCTTACAATCGTGTATATACATCTAAAAATGGTAATTAAGTGCTGCTTATCTGTTTAACCTAAAGTTTAGCTGATTTCATTCTGGAGGCACAGTTTTTAGTTTGGTCAAAAAATATACTCATGATGGATTATTTTCAGTGATTCAATAGTTTCTCTAGTTGCAGTGTTATTGTTACAAACTGTTGATGAGAAGTCAGATTCAAATAATCAGATTGACAATATTTAGTGGTTTAGTTGGCAAGTAACAGTTCCAGTGCAATGAAACTGCTTCCCCAGAACTCCAGCATGCTGTAGATCTGGAGAGGAATAACATCAATTTTCTATTAATAATTTTCATTTTGTGGACCAGCGCTGCAGCTCAGCTTTGAAATAAATTAAAGGTCTACGCCGTGGTTTTACTGTAAAAAATAAAAGCAGTGTTTTTGTGTTAAAGCTGGAAAAAATTAACACAAATATTAGTGTTGACACCTAATAAGTTAATGTTTTCTGCAGCGTTTCTAACTGAACTCAGAAAGTGATCTGACGTGAATGGTTGTAATCTCAAGGAGTTAAAGAACATGGAGATCAGTCAAACCTATTTTACATAAACTGTATAAATGTGTGTGTTCCTCAGAGCGGAGGAGGAGACACTGTGCAGGATGTCCAGTCTGTGGTCAGTCCTCTTCAACCCTCAGTAAGCTTTCACTACCACAGATAAAGAAGAATCTAGAGCAGAAAAAAAACATACCGCCGCAACAGATGATGAACACTTAGCTCTGACGTCATCACTGCAGTATGTACTTGACTACTGTGGCTTTGTTTGGTTAATTATGGAACAATGATGTTAAGGCATTGAATGCAGTGCCCATCAGACCTGTCCATCGTCTTACATTGATGACACAATGCAGGTTGACTGACTGCGTGATAGAGCTTAGTAGGAAGAAGTCAAATTTGAATGTGACACCAAATACTGACCTGTTGTATATTCGGCGTTTATATAACGTTTGTATAAATGAACAAGAAATTGAAATTGGTTTGTTTAAGGTTAATATCTGTTTCAATTGTTAGAAAAATAGTTCGGTCCAATACAGCAGAACTGTTGAGACTGTTGAGCTCAGCAGTGAGTTTTGAACAAACAGAGCGGCGAGCGATTCAGTATTCGTTTTAGCAGCGCTAGCGCCCGTCTCTGAATAAATTAGCCATTTGAATGGAATTTTTGTAATGCTTGCGAATAAAGCAAAAGCAAGCTGTTTAACTGTTTTATACTCTCTCTCTCTCTGTCTCTCTCTCTCTCTTTCCTTGCACGCACAGTTTAAAATCTCAAGATAGTTTTAAAACAGTAGGCCGTAAAATATCTGTTAATATTATAATAATAAAATAGTATTTTTCATCAAAATATCTTAACACTCTTATGTGGCCAGGAGCGACATGAGTGGTGATGTGTTAATTTTTAGTTTTGTGACGTTAACCCTTTCGCCTTGGTCTTATGCGGGGAATTTCTGTGATGTGCAATTAAATAATGACAACATGCAGTTTTGCTTATCACTTGCGAAATGACTTCACGTCTTTCCGAAGCCGAATCAGCCCAGGCCCCGAGATGGTGTTGAGTCAGTTCCAGGGGGCGGCTGCGGCGCCGATCGCGAACTGGACGGCGCCGTCTGAACCAGCAGTGATCTGGAGGAGGGCGTGCTGGAGGATCTGCGTGGACTACCATGCCTCAAACCTGGTGCTGCCCAAGGGCAAAGAGGACACGGCCAACGTCGGACAGTGGGAAGCAGCTGGTACCACTCCTTCCTCCACGCGCTCAGAAGAAACGGCGGCCCCAGTCAAATCACCTGGTTCAACGAGAGAAGAGAGAAGCGGCCTGGCGTCGCGACTTAAACTGACCTTCACTAATATGTGCCTTGGAAGCTCTCAAGTCTTCGTGGGTGAAGGCAGGCGGTCAGCGAGATCGACACTTCATCCACATGTCTCTGAGCAGGCTGGTTGGTAGCTGAAGGGAGAAGGCGGTACTACATATGGTAAGAGTGTCTGGTATGGATGCCGCCTTCACGTCGTCTCTGTATCTGAGAATCTTGCACAACATCTGCATTCCAGTCTCTTGGAGACTGTTTTATTTATTAGCTATCTTTAGTCTCAGTGGAAGTCTTGAGTTGTTTTTAGAATAACATTCCTGACCAATATAGTAGATGTACAATGCACTACAAATTCATATTGGTTCTGATTCATTGATGTTTGATTGTTTTTGTACTCTGATCTGTTTAGCACTAGAATGCACAATTTTAGCGACCAGTTATAGTTAAATGTTTAAAATCCTTGTTCTAATTCACATTTTGGTCGTCTCTATTCAAAGCCACAGGTTTTGCAGTTCTTTCAAAAAGCTCTGCACCTTCAAAGTACTAACTTTACTCTTTGAATAGCCATAATCAGTTCAGTAAATAAAAGAATGTTCTGAATAGGCTGGATGCACTTTCACTATTAGGACTTTCTTAACAATTTCATACAGTATCTTTAACATTAGAATCAATGATTTAAAATGCAAAAACATTTGAACATCAATTCATGGAACTTATTTTCTAACCATTATAATTTTCAGATGGATTCGGAAAACATTCAAAAGTAACTTATCAAGTTTGTAAATACATACAAAAAGCCCATATAAATACATACATATATCCATACATACATATTTACATACAAACATATATACATACACATGCATATATACATATAACATAACACATACATATATACATACATGCATATATACATACAATAATACATACATATATATACATATATACATACATACATACATGCATACATACATATACATACATACATGCATACTACACACACATACATATATACATACATGCATACACACATACATACATACATATATACATACATGCATACATACATGCATACATACATACAACTTTACATATATCCATACATACATATATACATACACACACACACATATACACTTTACCATACTGTTTATACCCTATATCCTTTGAACATGCATACATACACACGCACATATATTCATACATACATATATTTATACATACATATATGCATACAAATGTATATATACATACATATATACATACAAACAGACATACATACATGCATACACACGCACATATATTCATACATATATACATATATGTTCATACATACAAACATACATATATACATACATACATACATATATACATAAAAACATATATACATACATACATATGCATACATACATGCATAGATACATACAAACATATATACATATATATCACCACATGCATACATGCATACATATATATGTGTAAGTATATACATACAATATATCATCATATCTACATACAGCATATAAACATACATTCATACATACATACAAACACCAAATACATACACACATACATACCTTATATACATGAATACATACCTGCATACATACATGCATGCATAGATACATACATGCATACATACATACACATGTATATCCATACATGCATACATACATATATATACAGTATATACATACATATATCCATACACCTATAAGTAAAAACATGCATACATAAATACATACAGCACTTACCATACACATATTCCACTATGTATACAAACATACATTCATACATGCATACATGAATACACATATATACATGCATCATGTACATCATGCATAGATATACAAACATACACACATACACACATGCATACTCCTGTCATACATGATATATTATATACATACATACATGTGCTACTCATACATACAATATATGTATAGATACCACATTACTACAAACATACATACATATAACACATACAAACATACATATACATATATACATATATATACATGTATACATATACATGCATACATACAGCCACTATATATATATACAGTAAATACATACATACATCCATACATGTATACACATATAAAC
>NW_025047819.1:85000-87742 GCF_018831695.1 Puntigrus tetrazona
GCATCGGAGAAGCATCAATGTAGCAGGAAGGGCCCCGGCAGAGTCCGGGCTCTCGGACGGTCTGGGCTGATGGTATGATATCAGGCGCTACTCGTCGGGTTCTGAACCAGTTCAGGCTGCCCTGCAATTCAAGTCTGTCAGAGAAGCGGCTACGGAGAAAGTAGGGTGACAGTAATACCTACCAACCCAGGCGTACCGGTTTGTTAGGTATGACCGCAAAGGTCATGGACGTGATGACTTTCTCTCCTGTGCTGGGATCAGTCTCGTCAACTCAATCATGAGTACTTAACGGCATGATAATATTTCTGGTTTGGCGAGTGCGTTAGTAAATCGAAGATCCAAGCACCCTCCATGGCGCTCGGATGATGCTGGTCTGGATGAATCCTGGGATGGGCGTGGGATAAACTGGCGTGTTGGTGGGGTGATCAGATGTCAATCAAATCTGGAAAGTGACTTTGGTGCGTGTAGACCAGGAAAGGACGATCGTACCCCACCACCGCTGTTGCATTTCTTTGAGGCGCAAAGGAGTGGAAAGCGTTTTAAGCAGCTTCCCTCTGGCTTAATGGAACCTGCCGTATCTTTGGTGTTGGTCTGAGGTGAATCTAAGACCATGCGAACGTTCAACGATTCGTCTACAGGGCGCCGGGATATCATTGAACTTCGGAGACCTGGTTTGATGTGATAGTCATTAGAAAGCGAGAGTGCGTCTGGTTTTGAATGGGGTGATCAAGACTGGACCACGAATAATCAGTGGTTTAATCACTAACCGCATTTGGTTTCTCTCCTCGTAACAACAATGATATCAGGATCGTTGACCACGCTGCGGACGATGGCGATAGGGATGGATCTACGTCTGGGAGTTCGTCTTGAGCGATGGACGAGAACACATCGAGAGCCGATGATATGTTGGGTTCATCTCTTCTATCTTGCGCGGAAGCAAACGGAAGAGCGTTCAAGTGTGCAGCTTCAAAAGCCCTCTGAATATTTGGCGAGTGAGAAAGGTGTTCCTAAATTCCTGCTTCTTCTTCTGATTGTGTTATATTTACATTTAGTCATTAAACTGGTTTGGTTAGTGGACCTCAGTAAATGCTCAAAGCAAAACCTTTCAGAATAGTTATATGGACCTGCCAGGTGACCAGAATTTGCATGTTCATTAGTGGGACTAATTGCCGCAGCTGATGTGACCCTGGAATTCGAGGTTGTGGCGGATTCTCAGATCTGCAGTTGTTCATTTCACTCAGGCCTCACGTCACTGTGCTCCATGCGAATCACCACGTTCAATTCTGATCCCGCCCGGCTTAGGCGTGTTCTCGACGAGCCTCTGAGCGCTCCGGCTGCTGCGCTGCTGCTCCAAGCCTCTTTGCCACGTCGCTTATTCAGCGCTGTCGACCGAACGCAACTCAAAGGTGGTCGCCGGTGGGGCCTGTTTCTGCTTTGAAAGACCGTCAGGGCATCTGATTAGTCATTTGTCTCGAGACAGCCCTTCTCCAACATCTTTCAGTCATCTGGTTGGAACCGCGCTCTGATCGTCCGTCTGGGGTGACGCTGATGTAACTACTGGATCGTAGCGACCTTCGAAGTGACCTCACTGGAACCTCAAACGGGTGCCTTGGTGGTCAGTATCTACTCTCGGGTGGCATCCCTCGGTGGACTGGTGTGAAATAGTGATCTTAGCGGTAACTGTGATGCGGATAGCCAGAACACGCGGTGCGCGTAGTCAGTCTTTGGATCATGTTCGTGGCATGGGCAGACCTCGGCGCTGGGCCACACGGAATCATCCCGATCGTCAAAGGACACCTGCGATTATGGGCAGCGGGATAAGTGGACTAGGGGGAGGTGGCGGGCGAGATCGCTGGCTTTCGGGGCAGACCTGGCAGAACAGTTTCACATCTCCGTGTTGACCAGTGGAAGCGGTCGGATCCTGAATCGTTGTTGGCGGTGTCGACTACCAGTGGTGAGCGTGGCGAGTTCCAGATGTTGTCCGCTTTCCTCGGGGCACCACAGGGCACGTTTCTCCTCCCCCCACTCCGACTGGCGACACAATGGAAATGCCGACGTTCTACTCCACAATGAAATGGGGAAGGATGGGGGCCGGGCATCTCTTCTCATCGCAGAAGTAACCCCTGGTTCCAGCAATTCTTGAGCCGGTCATCCTCCCAGCTCGACCCCGGCCCGAGCAGGCCCCCTCCGACTACCTGTTGGGCATGAGCCATTTATTAGTATTGGAGGACTCTCATCTCTTTACGCTGTCGATGCGAGAGAAGCAGAGGCGGCAGTTTCCTCTCCCCTCTCGCCTCTGCCGGCTGAGGCTTTGAGGCTGACAGGCTGTGTCGCGGTGTGTAAGCGCCTCCTCGGCTCCAGCCAGTCCGCCCGAGATGATTGGTACCGGCAAGGTGTATGCAGGCCACCTCCGGGCCAGCTTCCTCCTGTCGTCAGTGAAGGTGATGAGGCGGTGGAGACTTTCCTGAGTGTCCCGTGGGCGCCAGTAGGTCAGTGGCAGCCGTTCCGCGGTTCCGTCTGCGCGCGCGAGGTGATGGCGGGACTGAACCAGGCTGATCGCCTGCAGAAGTCGCGAGAGGGCTCTGAACTTCCGTCCATTCAGGCCGATGGGGATTTCCGGTGCGCTGAGGAAGCTCTCGGTAGAACTGCAGCCTGCGCCATGCGCTCTGAAGATTGAAGCCTCTTCGGTTGGCATCAAATATCCACGTTCGGGACCGCCGCCCTCATCGGTCGCCGGGTGCC
>NW_025047820.1:0-89946 GCF_018831695.1 Puntigrus tetrazona
CAGTTGTTTTTTTTTCGGAAACCACAGAATAGGTCTGATGGGAGAAATATGCTGCATTATGATTAATCACTTGGTTTGAATAAGCACTTAATTCTGAAGTAAGATTTTATAATCTTACACCAGCACCACTAAGGTCTGGTAACGGGTAATAACTACAAGCAAACAGACAGAAAAAACGAATTAATCTTAAACCAACGAAAAAAACCACACTCTCATCTATTTACAGCAACATGTGTTACCTATTATTTGACATAACTGCCTAAAAAGAATAAAATGCAAGGGCTAAAAAAGCAACCGGGGCCAGATACGAAGCATTAACAGTGTAATACCTACGTTGAGCTTATAAAAAACAACTAAGTTTAAAATGGGGTGAAGGGTCTGAATAGTGTTTACAGTAGTGCTGTGGTTTGCACTGTAGTGTCACATGGAGGAGAATCAACGTTTTTTTGTTTTTTGTTTGTTTGTTTCATACCGGCAAGGAAGGAGCAGGGATGATAAGGAGAGAGAGACAGGGACATTTGTGTGAGCCTGCTTCCTATTGGCGTCTCTCCCTCCTTCTGCTGTCCCTCCCTTAAAGGTCG
Source organism: Puntigrus tetrazona (assembly GCF_018831695.1). Taxonomy (NCBI): domain Eukaryota; kingdom Metazoa; phylum Chordata; class Actinopteri; order Cypriniformes; family Cyprinidae; genus Puntigrus; species Puntigrus tetrazona. The sequence goes on from NW_025047820.1 coordinate 582, forward strand.
AGTGGCCTGCTTAGCAACCGAAGGTCTCCTGGGAGGCGTAAACCATATAGAGGAAGCCATCTTCATCTCGCTCTTGTTCGTAGATCTCAGAAATGGGGGTGGACACACTGACCATGCTGTGCTGATTGACAAGAAGAAAAAACGCCTGGGTGGGGTTGAGCTGCAGTCTACGCCTGGAAAGCAGAGACAAAAACATGCTAATTTAAAGAGATATTCAGGGTTCAGCACAAGTTCAACTCCGCCAACAGCATTTGCGGGCGTGATATTGATTACTACAAAAATCGATGTCCATTTGTGCCTCGTTTTCTTTAAAACAAAAATCTGGTTTACATGTCAAAGTAAACATTAAAATACTCGCCGTTTAAATAATAAATAATAAATGTGATTGCTGAGAGGGAGAAAAAGCACTTTAACAAAACTTTTGTAGTTACATCCAATGTTGCTAAATCCTATAAAACAGCATAAACCACTCTTTAAACAGCTTTAAAGCATTATTTAATGTTTTTTTTTAATTAAAAAGACCTAAAACCATGACTTTGCTATAAAAGGTAGAAATTTGGTTTACAGTATGATACTTAAAATAGAAGTAAATCCTAAAATAATATAGCCACAATATTCATGATTTGTAAAATAATACAAATAAAAATTAAATAAAAATACTACTAAGCTTTGTGTAATATTTGCATTTAATTTAGCAATTTTGGTGCCATGAATACCTTTAAACAACTGGATAAACAATGTAAACATTACAACGTAAAATAATACCAAGGATTTAATAATAAAATGCATCTTTTCTTCATTAATCTGAAATGTCCCATATCCGTGATTTTGCCTTATTATTTTATTTATTGTGTCAAAATCATTTTTGTGGTAACTATACCACAACATTATGTTCATTACTAAACTTGTGCTGAGCCTTAAATATTTGATACACTTTGCCTTTAAATTCTAATAATCACTTAATCATTATTTCGAGTCTGAACTATAAATAATAAAGCAGTCACGACCCACAGCCAAGGATTATTAAGTACGACAGGCAGCATGGGTCCAACAAAATGTTCTTAGTCTGATCATCTGACTGTGTCTGTGTTAAAATACCTGGAAGGCAACACTGATCTACAAGCTTCCCTTAAGAGGAAACTTTAGCCCACTAGCCCCGTCTAGTTTTAAAAATAATACACCACAATGGATATATAAAATGAATACACCACAGAGAATGTGAATGATGCAAACATTTTCCAAGTTCAAACTGTTTAAAAGTGTTCTCAGAAGTCCCCTGTGGATGACAGGGTCAGCAGACACACGAATTTGGCACGGCATTGCATTTTCCTCCCCCACCCTGCTTCAAACCCCCACCAGACAAGTAAACAAACCTGATGAGACTCAAACAAGCATTCCCTGCGCTTCTCAGTGAAATCCAATAATAGCCACGCAGGAATACTCATTAACCTGGTTTTAAAAATTCAAAAAAACGAAACGTTAAAGAGCCAAAATGGATCTAGCGATATTACGCTTTACCTGATTATCTTTACCAGCTCGCTCATGTTAACATGGTCAGGGACGAGGAACTTGGTCTTGTCCAGGACAGGGAGTTGCTTTTCTCCCTTATACCTCTCAATGATCACCTGAAAGGAAAAAATATAGTGTCTTGACATTGTCTAGAAATCGGTCTAGAGCAGTGCTTTTAAAACATTTTTACTCCAAGGCCACTAATTGTCCACCGCATTTAATCAAGCAGTATCTTTTCCTGATAAGAATTAAGTACACGATTTTTTGGTATAAATGCCCATGGAGTTGTAAGAGCTTTTTGCATAGCTTTCCCAGGTCTAAAAATCACACTTTTACTAAACAAAAGCAAACAAATCTAAACAAACTGTCCTTGAAATAAGATAAATGTTACCTGTAATAGGATAAAATATTTTAAACAATGTATTTCAGCATATTTTCCAAAGCAATATTCATTTTAAAAACTATATAAAAAAGCTATATAACCAAATAAAAAACTACTAAGCATGACAAAATCATAACAAAATTGCAAAAATTACTAAAAAAAGACTACAATAAAAATGAAAAACATCAAAACTAAAATAAAAATAAGAAATGTAATTATTTTTAGTTGGTTGAGTTTATTTTAAAAAGAGTCTTAGCAACTTAAAAGAAGATATGCAAGTAATATCTCAAAAGCAATAAGGCCCTTCTTCGCTCAGCCTTAATTCCTTATGACATCTAGAAGGTGAAAGAAACTCTCACTGGAATTTTATTAGGATGCTGCTCTCGTATCTGCTGCACTTCCTTGCAACGGTCAGCTGAAAAACAAGAAAAACAGAAAGATTTAGTACAGTCATTTAGACAGAGAGCACTTTAAATGATCACAGACTACAACACTTCACTAGGATGTGTTTATGTAACTAAAAGCACACATGATTGACATCACAGTAGTTATCCCTCATTCCTCAAAACGCTATTGTCACTGCATTACAATCACTTACATAAAACCTGTTTAGCAGAAACAAGGTTAAGTTATCCTGTTGTTTGACATACTTTCCTTTTTAAGACACATAAATATGAAAAGTTGTTCTTTCCAAGGAGTTTGCGGCATGCTGCTTGAAACCCACAATTTCTCTCACAGGTGATTGGTTGTCTGATTTTATCAAGAGCAACCCAATTTTCTGAGCAGGCTTCTTGTACTAAGAGCATAATGGTTCGGGCCAACACAAGTAACATTGAGGAAAAAAATGCATGTCAAATGTTAAATTACAACAAGCCAGTTGAAAAAGCCAAAAGCAGGAGCTCCAACATCTTAACCGAGCCCGTGTCAGGATCATTCATGTCAATTACATAATCCCAAAGGCCGGATAAATATGCAGAAAATACTGGCCTGGACGCTTACAGATACATTTCAAACAGCAGATATGTTGTTTTTGTTATGTTTAGGAAGATTATGCAAGGGTTTTATGCTCCTCCCTCCCCACACCCTGTGTTTAGTCTGGACTATGAGAAAAAGCTCAAATTACAGCATCATTTGACTAACACGTGTAATTTCCATCCATTTCTTTAATGTTGTTATTATTATATCCACAATGTATATTCATAAAAGGACTGCTTTCTTTATTTTATCCCAGTTGATAGGCATGAATACTAGCTCCAGTAAATTAATATCATAGGTAACCTATCATAGCTGTTAATACCTGAGAGTTCAAATATGGTTAACAACACACCAATAAATAAATACGTATGTATATGATCTCTAAAAAAAATCATCTGTAGATTCAAGCTGAAACTGAAGGCCTGTAGGCCAGGCTAGCTCACTGGATAACAACTGACCTCTGTCGGTTTGGTTAAAAACCGTTTTATTTCAGTCTTAAATGCATCTCTGAAATCGTTTCATAAGCATGTGCGGCCTCATAGGAAACTGCAAAGTGTGTCACCCAGCTGCTAGCAGGCTAGGAACAAAAACAAACCTGATAAACAAAACACACTTGTGCTGACACAGCACGAATAAAACGCGTCTTACCAAAGCTCCGTCTCTGTTTGAAGGGTCTGTCGGATGGCATGACTGGACTTTAACGAGATTTTAAAAAAACGAACTAAAAGGCGTTATATTTTAGGCTGAATCCTCGGTCGACTTCGCTTCTTCTCGAGCTCCTGACTCACTGTAAGCAAAACAGCTCCAGACAATGTACTAAAGTTCGTGATGTCATAGCAGGATTTAAAGGGACAGAGCACCCAGTTAACTCCATGTACACTCACGTCAACTTAACAGCTCGCATGCATTCACATCTAAGCAGTTTTACATTACGGCAAATCGTGCAACACTTTGGCTTTCCATTCTGTAAGAAAATATACAGGCAAATACATGACTGAAAGGAAATGCATTTTTGTTTTATTGTTCTTTTTAGAATAAACAAGCACAGTATGTCATAGTGTCATGTCGATGCTTACAGATGAGCAGCTGGAGAATATGAGAACATGAGAAAACGGTCACGTACAACACAAAGAGCAAAATATCGGAATGCTGAGCAAGAGTAGCAGAAACTGAATATTTGAATACGATGTAAGCGCCTAGAACATGAAATGAAACACTTTTGGCAATTAATTTAAAAAAGGAAAAATACTATAGCAACACAAATGTGAAGAAATCAGGACTACTCTGTGGGATTTTGAATGACGATCAGGAAATAGTCCTTATCTGCAGAGAGAACAGAATAAATAAACAGAATATGATTATATTATATTATTACACATCAGACTACAATTATATATATATATATATATATATATATATATATATATATATATATATATATATATATATATGTGTGTGTGTGTGTATGTGTGTGTGTGTGTGTGTCATTTAAAACTCACATCCGTTTAGGTTTTTGTATTCTAAATGGAACTATACACAAAAAATTTTTAAGTTTGGTCACTCTGCAGCCATGTTTGCAAAGCCTCTGCACCTCCAAGGTCTCCTATCTAGATGAATGGGGGAATGCTAAAATCTCAAAAACAAAGCCTGCAACAAAAGCTGAAATTAACTGCCTCATGAATGTTATCTGTAAAGCTTAAATAGCATTTAAAACGCTTATTTTTCAGACTAAACCAGCCAATGCACATACACAGTCATGACACACAAGACTGCTGCATGCGCATTAAATGGTCTAGACTCAGATTTCTAACAAGTGCTGCAGTTAAAAAGTGGGACTATTCTGCCATGTTGCACGCTGAAGTTTCTCCCATTCATAAGTATAGTAGTGAACCATCTTTCTATAGTCTTTGATATACATTGCATACAGTATAGATACACCAGATACTGACCACACTTCACAAACAAACACACAGAACACACAGTCAGTCCTTAGCATTACAAATGACATTCAAATGCTCTGCAAGTCTGCTATTCCTAATCTACACAAAAGGAAACTGTACATATAATAATAATAATAATTCATTTTAAGACAAAACATGATCAAACACTGTCATCCAAGACATGTATAACAGCCTCACAGGCTTTGTGACTTGACGTTTTAATAAAGTTAGATACAGTTAAAATAAGTTTTCACATTTTTTAAAACAAAAATCAATTATTCACTAGTGGATGCAGCAAATGGGTGCCATCAGAATGAGTGTGCAAACTGATAAAAACAGCCTAATAATCCACAAGTAATCCAATGCCTTTTCAAGTGCATATTTCTCTCGATTCAGACAAGATTTGTTAATTACTCAAACAGATTTTTGCTTCACTGGTGTCGTGACAAACACTGTGATGTTTTATCAGCTGTTTGCACACTCATTCTGACAGCTCCTATTCACTGTAGAGGATCAAGGGATGTAATCCTACATTTGTCCAAATCTATTCCGATAAAGCAACTCTTTTACGTATTCCATGGCCTAAGGGACAGTTTTCAGCACATTCTGGGTATTGGGTGAAGTATTAATTTAATAGTTATTATTGTTTTCATTTAAAAATGTATATTGATTTAAATTATTCCAAGTCAGCGTCTCTCTGGCTTAGAAGTTTGCTGAGAACCACTGCACTAACCTGAAGGAAAACAGCCCTTCATAAGCGTACATCAAATTACCTGGTGCAATCATGATCTCATTCTTCTTTGATCGAACTCTGAGAAAGGTGAGATCATTTTGAGGGTCGATGTCCCTCACCATTCCCCGAGCTTTCATGAGCAGCTGGTGGACATTACCGGCGTACTGAACTGTGCTTGAGTTGTCAAGAGTGCTTTTGATTGGGATTCCTGTTTAAAGAACAGATAAAAATCCTATAGACATATCAACAAAGAACTCCTTGTTTTATCAATGTCATGCTGCCAATGAAGCAAGCAGTTCTCATTCTGCCAGATACCTTCTGCATTGACAATGATAATTCCTTGTACTCCTTTCTGACTCTGAATCCTTTTGATCGTCTCCTCCACCTCAGCCTGCAACATAAACGCATAAGTGATTAAAACGGCAAAAAATGTGTACAGTCTGAGAACAATCTTCGAAGTGGCCGCTCTGTAAAGTCCATAAAAACGTATTTTTGCTTTTGTTTACTGTATATACCCGAGCCTTGGCGTTAGCTGGTTACTAAGTGCCATCTCTCAAATGACAACGCCCTGTAGTCAAATTCAACCCGCTAAAACCTTAACCGACACGATAACGAGCTAACAAACACGTGCTTTCGATTATACGCACAAATTAAAACGTTTAAGCGCTAACGTGTACTTGCCATTGTGAAGATAAGTCGCTGTTTTCGTTGCTTAGACCGATGCTGCAAGCTACGGAACTAGAATCATGTATTCTGTAAACCGTCCGTTCTGCGTCACTGCCATCTGCCGGACTGGAGGAAAGCAGCTAACCGGTATTTTTTTTTTAGCTCGAGCAGCGTAATTTGAGTCAAACATTAAAATATACAACATTTTTAGGTAGTCTCTTGGTCTGATTTCGCATGTAGATATATTTGTTATTGATTATTGGCATCTATAAATGTAGGCTGTGTATTTTTACCTTTATTTATTATATACTCGAGTAATCAAAGTTAGCCCACGGAAAAACTAACCAAGACGATAACGGCCGAAGAAAACATGCTCTTTCAATTATAATCACACGTTAACAAGCTAAAATGTACTTGCCATTTTGAAGGAAAGTCTGTGTTTTCGTTGCTATGGTGCTTCTTCTTCTTCTTTTGGATCTTCTTTGGTGCGTCTCTGCCATCTACTGAGGTGGAGTGTGAAGAGCTGGGGAGAGGAAAAATAAACTAGTTCAATAAAACTAGTTCTCTTCAGATTGCTCTAAAAAGATTTGGTCACTGTTGACTCACTCTCCAGCAAGCTCTTTAGTGTTAACATTTTTGTCCTTAACTCTTACACATTTAAGAAAAACACCTTTGACTGTTTCTGAAAATCCACATACTGAAAGCGTCTGCCCTTTCCTTCCTGTGTCTACAACTCTTGCCATATTTTCTTAATTTTGCTATGACTGTGCAAGCTACCGAACTAGAAGTGCGTGGTATATGGTTATGCGTTACTACTGCTGTTCAGTTTTTGGAGAACAAAAAAGTTTAAGTATTAGGTGTATTTTCATGAATGGAATGAAGTTAATATACTACTTACTATTTAATGTTTAATACTTAAATACTAAATGTATAAAAGGTTAGTCTAAAAAGTTGCAAAACAAACTTTTTCAAACCTGAACAAAAAAAAACAATCATAAAAACTTCATATGACATTAATGCATAAACTGCTATACCTCAGTGTTTAATTTTTTTAATTTGACTGATTTGATGAAAATAACTAATGAAAATGAAGCTGCTTATACGCTGGCCTCAGTACAGATGGTGCAGGTACAGTCTGATGAGTATGGGAGACATGAGCAGACATACTGCGGATTTATGAGCTCATTTACTTCCTTTCCAAACTTCGCCTCAGGTTTTCCACTTAATGACTGCTGCTCGGTCAGCTCTACTCTTAGTCTACACATGGAAACTTTGACTTGTTCCATATGTGCAGCTACATGCATGACGGAGGGGTCCATGGTGCCTCTCATTTTGTAGGAATTTAAAACAAATATGACACAAAAGCCATGTGATGGAGTACCAACAGCACAAGTCACAAAGCATTTTTTCTGATGTTTTGCATTTTATTTGCATTCTCCATTTACACTACATCACTAGGCCCCATCATACAGGCTCACGGCTTCTCCTACCACTGCTACGCCGATGACACACAGCTCTACCTCTCTTTTCATCCAGACGATCCAACGGTAGCTACTCGGATCTCGGGTTGCCTGGCGGACATCTCGACATGGATGCAAGAGTACCATCTACAGCTCAACCTGACAAAGACTGAGCTGCTTGTATTCCCTGCCACTCCAACTACACAGCATGACTTCACCATCCAGCTAGGTTCTTCGTCAATTACCCCATCATCCTCAGTCAGAAATCTTGGTGTAATCCTCGATGACCAACTTACCTTCAAAGATCACATTGCAAAGACTGCTCGATCCTGCAGGTTTGCACTACACAACATCAGAAAGATCAGGCCCTTTCTAACAGAGAAAGCTGCACAGCTACTTGTCCAGGCCCTTGTCATTTCTAGACTGGACTACTGCAATGCTCTTCTGGCTGGACTTCCATCGAACACAATAAAACCTCTACAAATGATTCAGAATGCAGCGGCACGGCTGGTATTCAATGAGCCCAAGAGAACCCATGTTACACCTCTCTTTATCTCCTTACATTGGCTACCGATTGCAGCTCGCATCAAGTTCAAGGCACTGATGCTTGCATATAGAACAACCACAGACTCGGCACCGGTCTACTTCCACTCACTATTACAAATCTACACACCCTCTAGAAGTCTGAGATCTGCTAGCGAGCGACGCCTCATGGTACCATCTCAAAGAGGCTCAAATCACTCTCCAGAACTTTCTCGTTCTCTGTTCCTGGCTGGTGGAACGATCTTCCCGTACATATCCGGAATGCTGGATCTCTGTCAATCTTTAAGAAACTGCTGAAAACTCACATCTTTCAGCAATACCTGACCTCACATCATAAAAAAAAAAAAAAAAAAAAAAAAAAAAAAAAAAAAAAAAAATACTCTCACTCTCACGGTCTCTGTCTCTCTTCTTATCCCCCTTGTTTATTCCTTCCCTTCTGGCATGTACTAATTTGAACACTCCCTGTGACTGGGTGTTATAAGCACTTACACTGTCTGTTTGTCTCTCTAAAAAAATGAATCGCTGTTGTACTCTCAATTGTAAGTCGCTTTGGATAAAAGCGTCTGCAAAATGACTAAATGTAAATGTAAATGTAAATATTTGTATTATACATATGTATGCCTCTTATTTTTTTCTTTTTGCTCAGCGGTTGACAAAACCTCAGTATGCAGGCCATGTCCCTCTGTGACACTAATACAAACATGAAATGAGAAAGTTTAACCATGCTTATTTAAACTAACTGTACGATACAAGCATGTTAGTTCCTTATTGACTCACGTGAACATGCCACTGTAAGTCAGAGCTATAAGCATGCCGATGCCCTGAGATACACACAGAAGCAGTCCGCATCGCATCCACATCCAGTATCAGATGTAAACCTAAATGAAACATGAAAAAGCCGAAATATATGTAAATATTGTGCCCTCTGTTAGCGCAGCTAGTTCAAGTGAAGTTTTGAATGTTGTTTCAGTGCCCAGAGTTAAGGCATTCACTCTTTTAGAAGTTTACATGAAACAGAGACTCATTAGTGAGCTTTCATGCTGTAAAATCTAGATAACCGTGAGCAGAGCCATGGTCTCTCAGGAGAAAAACACGCTTTAAAAGTGGGCTATGTGCATGGTTATACCTACTCCTACACATTCAGTGTCAAGCACCTCCTGGTCCTCTTCACCGTCTCCTTGTCATGTAATAAATACTTTCACTTCACAGCGATAAACACCGAACTCTCAGATTCACTCTGAAGTGAATCTTCTGAAAAATCTTTGTGATGATACAGGTTTTGTTCAGACACACATTTTACCAAACAAAGGCCAAAAGTGCAACTGTTTTAAGTAGGACAAAGCAAAAAGGTGTTCTTATAGTCTGTTACCAGCACCTCGTTTGCTGCTAGCACTGAGACAAGTTCCAATGCCAGCATGCACATTTTCAAATTGTGGTTAAATCCTGTCTCTTAGTCATATGTAACTGGACACCAGCTATTGCCCAATATGGGTTGTCTCATCTTGTCCATGACCGCTGACGGGTGAAGAAATATGAACCAGTGACAATAATACAAGTATAGTTTCGAAACTTTTTAAAACAACAATTTTCCCATTTTTCCTGGCTGATAAAACAACCAATAACTTGATTTATATGTATTTATTACTCAAAAAGTCTCAGATACGTTAAATAGTCATATCCAGCCTTAACTTACCAGGCATGTACAGTTTCTTAAATAAAGCAAGCAAATGCATTTTCATTTGTAAAGTCATTTACTGGAAACTGTGCTATTAAATTTAATAACTGTTAATAATGGTTTGAACAGCTGCTTATTGTCTCACATTTTGCTTTCTCACAGTCCTACGTGGACATCTCATGTTAGTTCAGTCCTCACCTGCTTATCATATTGTCCTTCAATAGCATGTCCTTGGTCAAACAGCTTTTGCCATCCCTGGAAATTATTAACAAAAAACAGCAGCAAACACAGACCCTTCCTCAGCAACTATCTATCTGTTGCTAATTTTTTTCTTATGTTCAACTACACAAACGCGAATTTTGTAAAACTATTGCAATCATTACTCATCTGCTCTATAGTGTTGCACATACCTTGTATATCATCCTGTCATAGCCTTCAGTAACCATATCGCTTATACATGTACTTTATGTTCTTTGTTTGGTCACGTACAGGCAGCACACAATGGCAGTTGTCCTTTTGTTTCTATAATACTTTGCGGACCTTCTTTTCCATGTAAAGCAACATGACATTCATTTGTGTTAAAACTATAGTCGTTTACTTTGTTTGGTAAAAAGAAATTAATTAGAAAGAAATTATATAGTATTGGAAACACATGTAGATGTTCTTCAACATCTGTACAAGCGATATCAGAAGGACAGCTAAAGGTCAGTAACATTGCGAAAGAAGCGTTCAGTTTGTTTTCAGCCTGTGTCTGTGTTTACACTGAGTTTATGCCAAAGGTGGACTAAAGTCTGTTAAACAAATACAAAGTAAAAAAAAGCGCAGTGTCAGTTTAATGCTACAAAAGAGCATATATGGTTCCAATCTATCTAATGTTAAAAGTACAATGTTCGTAGCGTTAAATATCAGTGTTAATGCAGCATCTTACAGTATAGATAAATTACACAAAAGTTTTAATTTAAAATAGTTAATTTAAAATAGTTAAAATAGTTAATTTAAAATAGTTAATACACTATGGGGTATTTAAGTGTCATTAATACATTACATACGTATGCATTAATGCTGCGTTTTTTGAGATATGAAGTATTTTTGTACCTATTTACAACTAAATTCATCAACTACACTATTAGCTCACATGCGAAAATTAATTTTTGCATGCATTAGGTCCCACCCACATCTTTGCTGTGCATCTGTGGCTGATTTTATTTAAAAAAAATGTATCTGTCTATCTGGTTGTGCATTCATAACTGTGTGTGTGTGTTTGTGTGTGAGTGAGCATGTCTTTTCTACATTGCATTTGTGCTCTAGTACCAGGCCTTCTTTTCTGTGTGGACATTTTAATATTTCTTGATTTTTTTATTTTATTTTGCATTTTCCATTCGTTTTCAGTTGGGATCATATTGACTTATGTGTAAAAATATTACATATTTTCAAAACAACAGAGTAAAGCCTAGTTTGTTTTACTATAGATAGATAATGACTTAAAAGTCACAAACTCTTACACCACTGACATGAAAGGGAACATTTTTTTTAATTAAGAAAAAGTTGATTGGGGTCATATTATGTGTTAAACAGAAATAAAACACAAAATCAGCAAATATGACATGAACAAATAGGACAGGTAGATTTAACCAAGACTGCAGCAAGATACTTGTTGCCAGTTGTGTAGCACCCATGAGTGATGTTCCTCGTTGTCCCATCAGTAAGCAGGTACAGCTGTGTGGTCACTGCTATACAAATCCATATGTATCGTGTGGTTTAGTCCAAATGTATGTTCCCTGATCAATGTTTAAACATGGAAGAAAAAAAAATCAATCTGTTCAGTGTGTAAAGCGATCAAGTCTCTTCAGAAAATACAGAATAAATCACTTGATTTATTTGGATGACTTTTATGATCTCTTTATGAAGTATTAAAGTGGGACTTGGGTAGAGTGCCGACAGCAGGGCAGAAATCTCTGAGGTTTCATTTGTGTTTCATTGAGGTTTCAAGTATCTTCATTTGCGTTTTTTGAACATTTCTTTTTGCATTTTGATATCTTAAATTAAGAATTTGTAAATGCCAGGTATAAGCAGATACTGTGTGGCCGTCTAGTTAAATGTTAATTATTGATATTAATTTGTGTGATTTAAGTTTGCACTGTACACAGGATAACATAAATGACACAGATGCACAATTCCACAATTCTGCTTCTTTCTTGAAGGGCTTCATCGCTCATTGTCATCAGACTCCCGGTTTGCAATCTTATGAAAGTAGCTTCCTTCACTTGACACTACAGAAGTCTGGGCCAAATCTATTGAAAGAAGTTATCAAAAAAACTATATAATGTGGATGTCAAATCATAAACTTATTTGTTTACATCCTTCATTATAGGGTCAGTTAAACACCTGTTAAAGTTAATGGACACAAAACCTTGCGCAATATTCACACGGAGGCCTGAAACAATTTAAGTCTTTATTTAATCTGATTATTAAATGCATTTCTATAATTTCAATACAACTAGTAATAAGGCATCTTAAAATGAACGCATTGTACTACATTAGAATAAATTAACACATTTTACTATTAATTTATTTCTTCTAATTTGAAAAGAAAATTTCAAAAACAAAATACAAATGTACCACTTGACAATATTTTAGACATATAACATTACGTTAAGCATCCCTACACCTGACGCTCAACAACAGTACAATGACATTACCTCTCAAAATGTATTTTCCCAATTTGAGCCACGGCTGTTCAGGGAAACATCTGCTTTTACCTTATATTCAGCTTTGAATTACCAGACGTGTGCAGTTTCTGTGGTTTAATCAATGAGTGCTCTCTTGCTCCATCGATTCAGTTTTGTAGTTTGAAGTGCATGCAAATGATCACAAGCATACACACTCTACAGACTTGTTTTACCAACCAATTTGGCACATTTCTTCTGTCCTACAAAAATGGGCATTGCAAGTGACTGCTTTATCTGATGGGCTCAAAAATGGTTGCTTTTACTCTTATCTTGGATCTGTCCTGTAGTGTTCTGCAAAAATGTGTGTACTACTCACTGCTGTCTGTGCTTGAGAAAATGGATCACTTTTATTCTTATTACCATGTTAAAAACCCTTTTATTCGCTCAATAAAGAGCTTCTTTCCATTTGCTCTCATTAGGTAAGACATTTACCTTCCCCTATCTTTTATTTTAAATGTTTGCGATAAAAGCAAAAGCTATTTGTCTACATCAGGGCACTATGTTCAAAATCAAAAAGTACATTATGTCCTCTTGTATAACCTCGGGAGATGGGACTGATATACAAAGGTTTAGTCTTCTGTCCAGTTGTGTGGAAGCTGCACTGCTTTATCACGTCAATTAATGTCAAGCTAATTCATTTTGAGTAAACACTGCACTCCCAACAACCTCAGTGGCCTGTCAGGGAACTGCTGCATTGACTAAGCAATGGACAGCTATCAGAGAACCACACAAACCAGACACAGCATGGATGCCAAATGCGCAGATAAGCACTATTAGGTTTTTATGTTTCTCTCATATTTGATTCACATCTAGACATTTCCCGTAGCTCCCTTTGCACAAGCCCTGCCCACATTACAATGTTCAACAACGCATGCAGGGAAATGTATATTTAAGAATAACAATTCATGTAAGGCCTTACATATTATTTCTACCAGTGGTTTGAAACTCACACTGACACCTATTGGCATGGAGGCATTTCATTATATTTTACTAGAACTGCACAGCAACTTTATTTTTTGGTGTTTTCTCCATCTATAGATATTATTTAGATTCAGTCTCAACATAAGCTCTTGTTAATAACACAACACAGCTCAGACACAAACCTGGCCAAGTAGTTTTTTTCTGAGCATGTGTACAGTTCACTGCACTTTAAAGCAAACCTTCTGACAGTTTTAGGTCTTGTGCATAGAAATTAAAACCTTAATATTAGTAGCAGCCTAAGATAGAAACACAAAAAGTTCGTTGCAGGAAACAGCTGTTCGTGTGATATAAACATGGCGACTCCCAAAGGGCGACCTGCTCCTTCTGTTTGATATGACAAACAGAACACTGATACGACTTGAAACCCTTATATCATACGAATGTATACCATTTTAATATTTTCTAAAAATGCTGTTCGTTTCCTAATGAGCAAAAGCGACGTTTAAAACAAAACGTGCATAGCAACACGCAAGCTGGTGCTGATCAATTAATAGATATTGATATCGTTAACTGTTACGTTGATTTAATATAGTTTTTTTCGGATCGAAAAGTTGCGCGCACACACTCACTCTGCCCCACACACACACACACGCACACACACACACACACACACACACACAGCGAGTAGACGCAGGACGTAAAGCTTGACATCATTTCTCCTCAGTGCAACACGGAGTATTGTCTTAGTCACCCACACTCGAGCTGCGAACAAGGTGGGTAAGTAGTCTAAACTTATCTCGATTTCTAAGCGACTGCATCTGATTTTATACCAAACCCTTTTCAACTTCAATAAACCGAACTGAATACATACGAGAGAATCCGATGAGAGCGAGCGGTCGAGTTAACGGAGTTGAGTTGCCGCCTCAAAGTTATGTTCTTTCTTTCGCTCTACTTCTTTTTTTTAAAAACCCACACTTCTCGCTAATGCGATGCTAACCAGTCCCTTTACTACCAAATGTAGTAGACATGTAACAAAGTTGTAGGTACAGGTTTTATTTCGAGTTGAACGCGATGATCCAACACCTAAAAGATTAAACTTGAGCTGAACTTCTACAGGAAAGGGTCGGTTTGAGTCTTTGATCCGTGTCTTTAAACTTACACAGTTACCTTCGCATTAGAGATCACCGAAAGCGTGTTTTAAGAGTAAAAGCTACATTTAACTACTCGTTTGGGTGGCTGTGTCGACCACTTGAGAGATACCATGGCCAAAAAACGCTGTCTAGGAAGTAGCTGACCAGGTTTAAACGCATCAGTGGTTTACAATAAACGGTCGTTGTCTAGACTAGTTATGATTTAATAACGTGCTTTTAATTCTGGTGTAGAATACCTTTGGGTTTGGTTTCAGTTGAGAGAGTGCAAGTTCTGTGTCTCACAACAAGACGTTTTAAGAAAAGGCTCGCCACGAAGCGTTTCCCCAGTTCTCCCCAAACGCACGCATAGCTGGCTGAAATGAGGATCGTTTAAAACAAATACCTAGTTTGCTGGGAAAGAGATCTGTGTAGGTTTGCGACAGACTTTGGTTTTTTGTTGGTTGCAGCTGTCAAAAATAGTGCCATAGTAACGTCGGCTCCCCCGAACGTGCTTTTTAATGAAAGCTGTAATAACAAACACTGTGTAACTTGGAAAGCTGTGTGTGTGTGTGTGTGTGTGTGTGTGTGTGTGTGTGTGTGTGTGTGTGTGTGTTTTCACAGCTTCATTTTACCAGGTATTTGTCATTTATTTCCGTTATTTGGCGTTTTTCTGTCATATACTATTAGCCTGACAGGGCAGTGTGGTTACACTGTAGAGATATATTTGCTGTACATCTATGGGCGTTTACTGTACAAATACAGCAATCAAGAAAATTGGTGGCTGTATAATTTACAGTTCTTAAATTATATACCATTACCTTATATATTGTGTAAATAGCAAATCATGTAGCAGACTTATTGTGGATTAAAATTAGAACATGTAACTTAGTTTTACAATAAAGTGTATTGCTTAAAGTAATTTATATTTTTATTAAAACGTGTACAGTAAATAATGCATTAAAGTATTAAAAGTATGTTTTGTCAATTGAAAAATAATTTTTGCTGTATACAGCAAGGTAACATACAGTTACCAGGTTTTTTACTGTAGCATTTTTACTATGTTTTAATATTGGTATTGGTATAGTAGTGTGGCTTTTCCAGTTTCTTGATCAGTTTTACGGTTGCCACACGATTTGGCTAATGGTAAGGTAAAAGGAAATTATTATTTGACATTCTGAAAGAAATTCTGGCTATCAGAGTTGATAAGAGTGCCGTGTTTAAAGTTTTGCTGTGGGGGATGGCGGGCTGCTTCTTCTTCTCCTTCTCTTGTTGAGGAAACCACACCATACGCATCTTCACAAGAGCGAGACAGACTTCACAGGAAGTGCGAGTCCCCAAAAGCACCTCTGCCCTTAGCAGTCCACTCCACACCTCACTTGAAAGTCGCACTGTAGTGTTAACATGGCCTAACTCTTTAACATGCCCTGAGCAAAACAAGCCTCTCACGCCTCTGCAAGTTAAAAAGCTTTGGCTGGTATCCAAGGCAAGTCTTTTAGAGCAAGCTTTCTCAGCACCTCAGCAGTTTTGATTGCTGTTTCGTAATTGCAGTTTTTTTTCTGGTGTCCGTTGATGTAGGAAATAAAAATGGAATGGAAAACGTCGGACAGTGTTCGTGTTTGGTATCAGAGGAGAATGTGTATTTCATTTTCATAGGTAAATGAGTGGCTTCCAGCGGATGCCTCAATTGCAACTTTTGCAGACACTTTTTGTAGACAATGATGGTGAAACATTCACCACAATGTTGAGATGAAATATTTTGTCAAACGCAAGATACTTTGACTCACATTTACTGTATAACTAGTTTGCAATCAATGGTTAATTTTAATCACTTAGATTTGAAATGCAAGACATGGTCAGTGTTTCTGTTAAATCATGGCTCCAGTCAAATTTTTTACCTCATTTTTGTTCTTTTAATATTTTCTTTTATGTAATTTAGATATATTTTTATATAAATTACATTATATTGCATATTTCAATTCTTAATATGTTCTCAAAACTATTTCATATGACGCCTTTGGATCGACATAAAACTGTAATATTATCAAAAATATTGAAATCATTGTATTTATATTGTAATGAGTTGTATGATTTCTACTTAACACATTCGTTGTGTAACAGCGATGAGGCTCATGCAGCTTGTCTATGTGAGAGATCTATGTGTGATCTCATGGTTAAATCAAAACAAACTACAACTGCACACAGAAGAAAAATAAAAATATAAGTTTGTTTTTATATTTATAACATACATCCTGGATAAGCAACATGACAAGTGTTCCCTGAACATTACAATTGCAAATTTGACATGATTTACAAGAGTTAAAATTAGTAGTTAATATACATTTTAGGTCAGCATTTTAAATATTATATATTGTTTTTGCTCCATTTATTTAATGAAAATAGTTCCAAACAAAGATCAGAACAGTTGCACATATGCAATTGTTAATGAATGATTCGTGTTTTCGAATTTTGAATCACGAGTGGTCCATTCATAAAGACATGCACTTGCTTCATTCAATGAATCAGCTGACTGAACGAATCGTTTGACGTCTTCAGCGACTTATTAATTGAGAAGTCATTGAAGATGTTGTCGCTTACTGGCGGTTTAATTTCATAGTAGCCTATCTTTTTTTCCAACATTTCATATTTATTATATAAAAAATGTGTTGTGAAAGATTATACAAGCGTTTAATACGCTAAGCTGAAAATTCCCTTTAAAAGGGTCAATTTAGTTTGACCCTTTAACATTTGTGTGCAGTATTATAAATATAAAATTGTGGCTAGTAAATTTGTAAAACCATTAGCCATAGTGGCTTATGAGCAAAATAGTTAATGTCAAGCCCTGGTTACGACTGTATGCATGTTACTCTGATACACTATATCTTGTAGATACACAAATACCGTAGGACAGAAACTTTTTCTTTAAAGTGGCTTTGGCAAAATATATATTATGGATAGCACTATAAAATTAAACTTGTATTGAAAGATTTGTTAATGTAGACTACAATACACTGTATTTATAGAAAGTTACCCGCAACATTCAGTACGCCAGTTAGCGACCTCTATTGTCTTCAGAGAATCTGGCTTCATTTGGTCCTTTCCAAAGAGACTGAGATTGTATTTACAGCCCTGATAGTTCTGAAAGGTTATGTCATTTATCAACTACTGTTTGCTTGAAGTGTGGTTGCCTTCCAAACCCAGTGCGTACCAATTTGGGCAGAGGTCCTGTGAAAAGGGGTCCCTTTTGCTGAGTAAAGGGCACATTTTAATGAGCAATCAAATCCGAATAGTTTGGCACTCATTGAGGATCCTCTAGTCTCAATTGACATTGGTATGCAAATGAATAAATTCAGCTGGAAAACTACGCAACTAAAAAACACATAGCAGGTTTTCATTGTGGTGGTTCTATCTGATCTTTGACCATACAAAGCCAGATCAGGCAGGTTAGGCTGATTCACGTTAAGCGGGGTAGCAAGGACATTGACATTTGCTGTTTTCGGATTGTGAAAATCACTGTTATCTTTAGAAGAACGTCACAATACACAGACCCTCCACATCCCAATGAAAATATTACTTTGGCCCAATATGTTTAGAGTTACTTGTAGGGATACCAATATGTCTTTCTAGTGCACTACAGCTGATATAATTCCTCCTGATTAGTTTACTGAATGGGCTGCTTGTTTTTCAGCTTAAGCGAATGAGAACGTTCTGGATTGGTTATTTTAAGCTCATTTTGAGCATAGTTCACTTTGAGTAATGAACGGTGGGAGAGACTCGTCTGTACCGCCACTTTGCTGACTAGGTGGGTTTGGCACGCTGGCCTGAGATGTAATTCTGTTTGGTCTGTAGTGAGACAGCTGTCTGGCAGAGAGAGACGGTTCTTCCGAATCAGCTGAACGTCAGCTGATCCCACATCCCCCACCCCATTACCAGAGTCTCCCAGCTCCACTGGACACGGCTCCCTAACTGACGAGGAAAGTCTGGGACTTCCTGTTTAGCATATAAGATAAAATTTCAGCCCTGCTGCACAGTTACTTTGGCTGTGGTTTCCGGGGAAGCCTGTTTTTTTTCTCTTTCAAAGTAAAGTGGCTGTTTCGAGGATGCTTGTTAAGGAGGTCAAGCAGGCTATTTGAGTACCATGGATCAAGTACAGAGCTCTAGACTGGGAATTGTGGGAGTAGTTGCGTTTGACAGTCATCAATCTAAAGATGGATTGCTGCATCGGTGCGATTGGTCCAACGCAGTCAGCGGCGCTTTATTTATGTAGTTCTTCCTCGTGGATGTGGTGGGGGGACGAGGGAGGTTTAGCCACATTCTTGCAGTCTCAGCAGGAGGCAACAGTTGTGGCATTTCTGCATCTTGTCTTGTAATAGCAGTATCTTTTTGAAGCACAAGTCGACGGTCGACTTCCTTTTACCACAGTTAATCGCGACAGAAAGTGAAAACAAGATTGTGAAGCTAAACGATTCTTTCATTTAGCACTGCCTCAGAGTGATTTTAATAGGATGATTCACATCAAAGTGGAAACTCTGACATTGTTTGCACAAACTCATATGACTTTTTTCTTCTGTGGAACACAATTAGAAGGAAAAAACTGTGCTCCGTGCAGTTACTAGAAATGTGAACTAGCTTCAAAAAGGACCCAAAAATGGCTTCCTGTGAGGAAGTGACTAAACTTTAAAGTGTTATTCACTTAAATCTAACTAAACTCAAGTAATAAAAAGTGATTTTGTGATGAGGGATGGGTAGTAACTGTTTATAGCATTTGAAACTTTTTTATAGATTACATGATCAAATATTATTTCCACGATGGCAGTGTATATGCTTCTCTATATATTTAGAGTTTATTGATTGTCCCTAATTCTTTTCCTTCTTTTGAACGTTCTCTTCTAAAAATCTCACACCATTCAACTTTGACAAAATTCATAAAGACAAAATATTTCTTTCTTTTTGAGGAATATGTTTTGGATAAGGTACATTTAAAACTATTTAAAAGCAATCTAAAAGGTATTCGGAATACATTGCCCCCAACTAATGACAATTAACAGACTACGATTAACGGACTACAATTTCTATTTTTCAGGAATGAGGAGCTTTGGCAGCAGCGGGTGCTGTTTCGGGATAAATGCACAGACTCTTACAGGTCTACAGACAGGAAGGGAAGCTGCTTTACCTCCGACTCATTTCCTTCACTGAACTAAACACCGAGAAACAGAATGCCTTTTTCTTTTTAGCATATTCCACTGTGAGGCCTCGTGCTTTGGCTTTGCCAATCAGGACAGGATGGACAGATAGAACAAGGCCATAATGGACAAACCTGGATTGAAAATCCTGTCATTTTCCACCTCAGAGGCCATTTTGTTTTGTAAAGCAAGTCATCATAGACCATAAAACCCACCATCCGCTTGGCAGGAACAAGCCACGCCAGAAGTGAATTCCTGTTACTGTGGTGGTTCTTTTACATTTTTTTTCTCTGGAAAGTCCACCCCGAGGTTCAGTCTGCCTTAACCATGATGTTGAGAAGAAAACTGTACTTAGGCGCTTTGCTAGGTGCTATTTTGTTTTTAATGATAGCTGCTCACACCATTCAGAAGGCCAGTGTTGTGCCCATCACAGATTTACCCACTCATCAAAATGACAGGATACCCATGAAGAACCAGACGCAGTTACAGACGGTTGTCACAGAGCCAAGACGTGGTCATTCCTGTAGCTGTCCATCCTGTGTAGCAGACAGGGGTGTGTCGGAGTGGTTTGACCAACATTATGATCACAAACAGCAACCTTACCTCACCGGCAGGGATGATGACATAGATCCACTTTCTCTGAAGTGGTGGCTGGTAAGTGGCACCAAGTAATAGTTTTAGTTCTTCATTTAGTAAGGCTGTCAGTTATTTTTGAACTGAAATTAAATTAATTGCGTGATATGTTGGACAGGTAATCAAATAAATGACATTAATATTGGTGCTTGCCCCCAAATTAAGATAATTCAAGCATTTTTACGTCTAGTAATGCATAATCTTACAGAATGAGTATCTTTTGCTACTGCATTGTGGCACCTTGGGGTTTTTTTTTGTTTTTTTTTAAATGCATCCTTTTTACTTAAAAGTAATTTAAATGTTTCAACTTATTGTGGAATGCGGAAGTAAGACTATGCGCGAGAGTTCTGGTTCATTAGCTGCTATAGGGAAATACCAAGAAGAATAGCAACATGCAGTAAACGGCAAAACAGTTTGCACTACAAACCGGTGTCCTCGTAATTAAGATAATACATTAAAATAATATGGTAAGACACCAATTTGCAATAATAAGCAGAAAAACTAGAAAGTACATTTCCTGAAGAAAATGTGAGTGGTGCTTGCCGTGGCAAAACTCGCCCTCGGTTGCTAGGGTAAATAGGTTGGTTGCTAGGAAACAGCTTGGTAGCTGACAATGATGATACACTTGTCACTATGAATGATATAAACCAACCCCCATGTCTCTATGACGTTCCGATTTAAAGATATGCCCGCTTGAGTTGGGGTTGCTAGGGTGTTTGATAATGGTTGCTAAGGCGTGGATAGGAGATGTCTATGGCGACTCAGGATTGGCTGTTTGCTGCCCTGAGTCAATCGCACCCACCCCCATGTCTCTGTCATGTTCTGTTTTGAAGATATGCAAGTTTGGATTTTGGTTGCTAAGGTCATCGATAATGGTTGCTAGGGCGTGGCTACGAACAGCTGAAGTACTCCATGATTGGCCGTTTGCTGCCCCGAGTCAAACGAGCCCACCCCATGTCTCTATGACGCTCTGATCCAAAGATACCCATCTGAACCATTATAATGGCAGTCTATGGAATCTGTTGCTAGGGCGCTCTAAATGGTTGCTAGGGCGTGGCTTGACACCTTCATAGTGATTCAGAGACTTTGATTGGTTCGCTGAGTAAAACGAGCCCACCCCCACGTCTCTATGACATTTTAATGCAAAGTTATATTGATTTGCAAAATTCCTATGTAAATTACCATAGTAGGAAAAACACATGTGCAGTTTGACCCTCACCATAGTAAAAAGTTTGGAGGTCTCTTGCCCCCCAGGGGTAAAACTTTTACCCCACTGTGTGGTATGTTCTCGCTCAGCTTGATAAAGTCTTCAAATCTGGTGATTTACAAGTCTGTGCGATATTCTCGCTCTGCGCTACGATCCGTCAAAGTTTGGCGCAATGTTAAGTCTATGGGATTTTTCGCCCGATTTTTCGCCCGACGTACGAAAAAATCGTGACGCCCGATCGCTTATAAAAGTCATAGCACATCTTTCCACAATACCCGCACGATTTGACGCCCGTTTCAGGGGTGTGTGGCAAAAACTGCGGGGACTAGTTACGCGCTTGAAAAATCGTCACGGAATCTATAATAAGAATAATAATAATAAGTAAGAATAAGTATGAGGAATAGTAATAGTGTGCTTTGCCTTGAAAGGCAAGCACCACTAATGAGTGGAAGCCAGACCCATAAAATTTATTTCATATGTCGTGGGCATTGGGGAGGCAGTGAGCCAAGGGAGGACAGTGCCTTCTTAAAAAACTGGATAAGAAAAAAATTAGTAGTACAAATAAAAAACACGGATATTATAAAATACATCATAAAAAGTGTAGAAATTACTAGTTTTTGTAAAGAAACACTGTCCAACAGTGACACCAGCAGGTACATGTTTTTCTTCCCTCCCCTGAGTTTTAAAGGAACCACTATTTTTGAAAATAGACTCATTTTCCAACTCTCCTGCAATTTTCTAAGGAACTTTGCTGCCACACCATGCGTGCAGCAGATGCAATGATATTACACAGTGCCTGCTGCACTTATGGTACGGCAGCAAACTTTCTTGATTATTATGCCAGAATGAGATTATAGTTCTTAGCTGTATCGGCTTAGAAAAACACAAAATTCATTTTCCGTTGGTCTTGGTACTCGATGTAACTACAGAAAAGTCAGGTTTTAAATAGGAAGATTATAGAAACTATTTAGTTATTTTTGAGCGAGATGCTAATTTGATTCAATGATCTATGCTAAGCTGCAGCTAACAGTGCTTGGCCAGACACAGAGATCGGATGAATAGATTCGAAAACGGTAAAAGCCAATTGTTTAACTCTAGGGGAGTTCGAAAATTTGCCTGTTTTCAAAAATTGATTTGTTCCTTTTTAACAGACCCTCTAAATCAGTGACTCTTAACAAGTTTGGCCTTGGGTTGTTTTCTCACGGTCATCAAGCCGCAAAATAAAAATAACAATGGAATAATGACACTGACGTTAAGCCTGTCTCATCTGACCACAGATGCTGCACATTTCTCAAACACTCTATCTGACAGAAGTGCCAACAACTTTCTTGCACGTCTTTTAAAATAAAATCGTATCAGAAAAACATTAAGAATTAAATTTTTTTTGTTGTGTCTTTGGCCGTCCACTCTGTGACTCACTTAGAACATTGAGGAACATTGGGTATAGTCGGGGGATAATTGAGAATGAATTAGGGAAAAGTCACATCCTGTCAAATCCCATCCTGTTATGATTGGATTTGACATGTCACATTTTGCTGTGATTGGTTCATGAGATAAATCCCACCTCTTTTGTTTGTACATTGTGTAAAATTAAAAAATAAAATACAATTAGCTTTCTCTGATAGTGAAAGATTATTTAAAATGAGTAAATGTGGGAAAATGTGACTGGGACAAAACCAACAACTCAGGACTTTGCCTCCTCGTTTCAGAACATCGCTGCACACCACTAATGTAGATTTATGTACATTTAGTTTTCCAATTCCTGCAATGAGTTGGATAGTTAATGTTGGATTTGTTCCTAGATTCATTTGTTAGTCTCTAGACAGCCATTGGCCTCTCAGAGAGATAGAATAGCTCTTGGGATTCTCAGGCATGCCTCTAAAGTCGTATCATCATAGCTAGATATCATTTCCCCTTTCTGGCACATGGACGTGTTAGGGAAAGACAACAGCTGGTGTGTTCATTCCAGACCCTCTCAAGTTCACTCACTACCATCATATCTGTTTGCCAAACATTATTAATGCAATGGCGGTGGTTCCCCAGAGCTGCAGTCATTATCTGGTTTCCTCAAACAAAAAAGTAATTCTCCCTAGGGAACAAGGGCACAAGTAGGCCCCTTCGGCCCAGTCGTGTGTTTCAGTAAGGTTTAATTTAGCCTAATTAAAGGCTTTCAGGCTTTTGCAGGCTATGGGAGCGTACTCCGAGAAGCTTGACATTAGTGTACCTCAAGAGTTTTAAGTTTTAATTCGTTTACTAACTTGAATTGAACGTCAAGTTTGTGTATTTTTATTAAGTTACTCATTTTTCTATTCTGTTTTTTTTTGCTGAGTTAGTTAAGCCTGTGATTGGTCTTGTATTTAACTTCAACCATGAAACTTTAAGTTTATATACATACTCAGTAGTCTGTGGTTGTGAGTATGGAGAAAAAGCTAAGACTCAGAATTGTGATGCATTGCAAAACAGATGATTTTCCTCTTTTTCTGCATATACAATAACATTGAAATAGATATAGTTGGGATAGCAAAAACATTTTGCCTTTTTAAGATTTTTGAAGAAGAAATTTGGATGTTCGATTTATAACTGGCAGGGATAAAATTGCACTAATCATATTATTTTGTATAGTCTTTGCAGGCATCTGATGGAATGATCAAGGACATCACCCAGAAGATGTTTAAGATCATTTCCCCTCCACATGAGAATGAAAAGCCACAGCAGTACCAGTGCCGGAAGTGTGCAGTTGTTGGAAACTCTGGGAATCTGTTGAAGTCCAAACACGGAGACTTGATCAATTCACACTCAGTTGTTATTAGGTCCGTTTAGCACTCTTTGTATGTCTGGCCTAAACTTAAAAAAAGACAATTCCATCAATTGAAATAGACCAAAATAATTTTTATATAAATTTGGATAGGATATCTTTTTGTCTGCCCATTGAAAGTCATTCAGAGACTTTCACCATATGGACAATTAAAATTTTTTTGTCTTGAGTAACTTAACCAATAAGTGCAGGTTTTTGACTAATGCATTTGAACTGGAATATCCCACAGAATGAATAAGGCTGTAACTGTGGGCTTTGAAGAGGATGTTGGTAACCGAACCACCCACCACTTCATGTACCCAGAGAGTGCGATCGATTTGAGACCCGGTGTCCATCTCGTCCTCCTTCCCTTCAAACTGAAAGACATGCAGTGGTTGTCCAGCGCCCTTTCCACAGGAGAAATCAAAACGTATGTCAAAATCTGCACAACAGATTATAAGTAAAATAGTTTTCCTCGCTCTTTGCTTAAACTCTTTTTATGTCCCAAACAGGACGTACATGAGAGTGAAAAATCTTGTAGAAGCTGACAAAGACAAGGTGAGTGTTAATCACGTGAAAGCTTGTAAATCCATAAATGCATCCGTTTGTTAAGCCTCACTCATCCTCGCATGTATGCCGCCCAGGTGATAGTTATAAATCCAGCCTTCTTTAAGTACACACATGACAAATGGACGGAGCGTCATGGAAGGTACCCTTCCACCGGGATAGTAGCCATTATATTTGCTCTGCATCACTGTGATGAGGTTTGTACTCGTATTTACAGCCAAGATAACAATTTCTGCATCATCAGACCGTTTTCACTTACCGCGTTTCATCCCAACAGGTGTCAGTGTTTGGATATGGGGCAGACAAACAAGGAAACTGGCACCACTACTGGGAGTACAACAGATACGCCGGCGCCTTTCGAAAGACGGGCGTCCACAATGCCGATTTCGAGACCGAGATCATACAGAGGCTCAGCAAAGAGGGCAAAATCAAACTGTACAGATGAGCCTGTAATTGTGGCCTTCACTGACTCAAAGCCAGGATGTGCAGCAGCTGCATTGAAGCCAAAGAGACGCAGATCTGTGATCCACCCTACCATTAATTGACCACTGTGAACTGCACTGAACCAAACCCACAGACATCAAGCTGTAGTCCTAAGACCAAATGAACTTTCACTGCGTTTTTACTTGCTTTGTGCCTGAAGAAAAATGGATGTTTGCCTTCCTTGGGGGCATTCGAACTTTGAAGACGACTGACAGTAAGCAAAACGGCTTGATTTGAGCCTACTTGTATACTTGTCGCAACCGTTCTGACTAGCCTCACACAGCGTCTGCACTGCTAATTTACATGACAAAACTAGTTTCATGTATAGTCAACAAAGCTGGTCGCACTATGGGAAAGATGTTAATCATCAGCAGTTTTCAGGGCATTAAGGCCTTAAAGTGGAGCAGAATACGCAACCCAGCTACAGAATATTCAGTGAGAGGGGGCGGGGCATGAGTTCATCTGTTGGTAATTGTGTGGATCATGAAAAGTAGGTGTTAAATACCAGAATAGCATCTGATGTGTGGTTGGAGGATTTTACATCAGCCGAAAGAGTATAATTAAATTATTTTCTTTAAAATAGCATGTAATGATAAAACATGCAAAAGACCAGTATTAAAAGGATAATTCATCCAAAAATAGCTTTTTCTTCACACTGGGGAACATAGGGGTTCAAACAATATTGGACCCCATTGACTTTCAAAAAAACCTGTTTTTTCATAAATACATATTTTAAATATACAGTAGGCAAAATTAGAAGGGTATCAAAAGCTTTCATCGATGTTGTCTTAAAAGCAAAATGCGTTTTTGTCTTGACAACTTTGATGAAGTCTTTTTTATCCACTGCTGTATTTTTAACACAATGCGTGTTTTTAACGACACGACGGTGAGAGACCGACGCCTGTCAATTTACATTTACTTATGAACTGAAGTACATAAGGTCGGTTTAAATTATATGTTGACTTGGAGTGCATTAAAACTTTTGGTGACTATGGCTTCAAAATGTCAAATAAGCAATACACACATTTTTAAAAGACAGAAATGAGTTTGAATAGTAGATCTGTACGACTTTTACAGGTGATGCACTGGCATCATTCAAGTCACCATAAAGTTACTTATTCATACTGAAATCAGCTAAATATAGCCAACCACATGCTGGATGATTTGTTTGTGTCACTGAGCTGTGAAAACACATTCTAGATTGTAGTTGAGAGTGTGGTGTTTGCGTTGTTGTTGTGTTATGTGTTTAATATCACTATATACCTTTAGACCAAAGCCGTCCCTAGAGTGTTCTCAGTGGCACTCAGACTATAACCTGTATAGTTACACTTCTGGATAGAGCACATGCTGTATTTCTGTGTCTTTGATTCATTGTTTTTGTTTTGTTTTGTTTTTCCCTGAATTACTATCGATTTCTGTATTTTTATAGTTGAAATTACTAGTGATAGATGTTCTGTGGTTTTTCTTGTAGTTTGCATTATTGTGAACTGTTTTACGGACTGTGACAAGGTTGAAACTTGAGCCGTAATTTCGTTGTTTGTTGCCAAGTGTTTTCAAGTTGTCGTTTTTTTTTTTTTTTTTTTTTTTTTTTATCCCTGTGACTTCTGTTCTCGAATATATTTTAGCATCGTGTTCTTTGCTTCATGTCAATCAGTGGCTTTCACGGTTTACATAGTTCGCATGGAGAACAATCACAGATATTACGAACGCACGGATCAAGAAATCATTTTCGGGCAATTACGACTTCGAGCTAATTCTAAAAGAAACCGAGATGAAAGTGTGTTTTAACAATCTATTTCGAAACAGAACCAAAGCATGAACAATAATTTTAAAAAAATAACTGAATTCAAAAGTCACAGTTTAATAGCATCCAGGACAGTATTAAAAATAAAACAATTTTTGATATTGTCGCATAAATAATGATAATAAAATAAAAAAAAATACAGAAAAACATACAAGCCTATTTTTTTAATGAGATACACAATACATAAATATCTCACAATACCCTAGTTTCCCATTCAGGTTCATAAACAACAAAAGCAGAGCTAAAACCACAATTTCAACTTTTAATACAACTGTTTATATATAAGATCTTCCAATGCAAGTAGAGAAACAGCTCACCAATTATAATTGAATATTTTTTCCAACTGGTGGATTTATTTAGGATTCCAAGATATTGAGCAGTAACTCTGGCCAGTTGAGTTTTTATGGTTTTGTTTTGTTTAACAACGTGACCGCAGATTTAATATTCCCTGGGTGTGACGTGATTTGCAAAAATGTCTTCTGCCACAAGTAGTTCTGTACTCTCAAAGCACTTTAAGGAGTTCGTCTGTGTTCAAAGACTGTCCAGCTGAATGTGATGCTTCAAACCCATTGTAATGGCCAAACTGCGTGATGTGTGCACATCTTTGTAAGCTTCTAAGTTCATGATGTTTTGTGCGAACCTGTGATTAATCTGTTTTCAATAAACCACTTAACCATTCGGTTTAGTGACTTGTGTTATGTTCTGAAGTTAAGAAAATGAACAATAAATGGGTGACCTTATAATAAAAGTTAATCAAAGAAATGTTTTAGGACAGTCAAAGTGTTTATTTTTAAAGCACTTTTCTTTCCAAATTGTTGCTGTAATGTGAGAAGCAAACTAATTACTCATTAGTTTTTATAGTATATAGGCTACTTGTATACCGGATATTTATGGTATTTTCCCTGATGTTACATTAAAAAAAATACTGTTTGCAGTATTTAACACAGTAATTCAAATAAGTTTTTAAAAACTAAGAATTTGGGGGAAATGTGCTTAAATGTTAAAAAAAGTCACAAAGCAAAAATTCTTGGTATAAAAAATACTTTTTTTCTCAAATGCAGGCGTAATATAACCTGGATATGTTTTTTTTTTTTTCGATATTCACCCAAACACACAACATCAATAATGTATTAGTTTTTTTTTTTTGTTTTTTTTACCCTGTCGCAGAGCGTTGTGCTTTAAAGCTGTTCTCCGTCCCTCGAACGGCGACACAATCTCTGCATTAGATTTTCGTAATACGAACCTATGAGCTGACGTCTGAGTTCAGTTCACTGTAACATGCAGATCATGCTGTGTGTGCTTTTGAAGCATTTTTAGGAGAGTACATGACGTCAGGTCTGTGGATGGATCAGAGGGTATGATTCTCATAAGTGAGGGGCCTGAACAACTGCAAACTATGAGAAGTTTCGCTCACAGCACAACGTGTTCCACATATCCCATCTCCCTTGGCGCTGCAGACGGGCCTGTGAGTGCTGCTTTGTTATGCTGATTCTTCATTACCGATGGTTCTGTGGGTAGACTTCAAGCCCCTCATTTCCCAGGGTGCTTTGGCAGCAGAGTCGACCGTGCTATGATTTCAGCTCCGTTGGCCGGCTTCATTCAGCGAGCATGGAGACAAACGATGCTGGAAATAAGCCCGTTCTGTCTGGCTGTCCCTCGATGTAGCCGTGCTGAAAGGGAGATATTACTGGCTCTGGTTAAAGTCATTAAAATGAAGGATGTTAAAATCAATTAAATAAAGGGGGCGGAAATAATAAAGGAAGTAATGTTATGTTATCAAGGGCTTTGCGTCCGTAATGAAAAGGGAATGATGTGAACACAAAAGATGTGGGACGTGTTTAAAATAAGATGCAAAGCGGGAACTAGTTCACTTTAAAAGCTCTTTCCTGCATGCTAGGTTTTTCTCCGTGAATCTACATTTTTATCTTTTGAAGGGCCTTCCAGAGGCTATTTTTCCTGTAGAAGAATCTGCAGGATATTAGACAAGCCCACTGGAGACGTATGGGCGTCTCTGTGACTCAGATATGGAGGCAGAGCAGAATAAAACATGGACCCTGGGAGCTTTGCTCTGATCACTTCCATCTGCTCCCATGGGATCATGGGATTCATCTGCACACACAGCATGAGTCTGTCAAAGGCTAACAAGAACCCTGCAGCTTCCTCATCAAAACCATCTTCAAGAGTCTTTCATGCCAATGGTAAAACAATAGAAAATTTAGTGGAATGTTAAACAAGGAAGCGCAAGAGAATATGCATTTTTATGTCATGGATTCCCCTCTGGATTTATTTTTAAATACTGATTTTGAACTTTAGAGTAAAAATAAAATAAAACGGTAGACTGGAGTTACAGAATGAATTAAAAAGTTACTGAAGTGAATACAAAAAAAATAGATTTTTACGTTCTTATCGGTGTTATTGCTAACCAAAACATAAAACGTTTAAATCTTTTTTGGTAACTGAAATAAAGCATTTAAAAATATTAACTTAGTTAGTGAATGAGATAAAAATAACTCCATAATGAGATGAAATAATTCCAAAAGATGAAGTACTACAATAGAAATAAATGAATGCTATATACAGTAAGTATAAGTATTCTAAATCTATTACAAGCAGACAAGAACATAGCTTGCAATTAAACTAAAATTTAAATAGAAACTAAAAACATAAGATTCAAATTATTAAGAAATACTATAGTAGTATGCTGAAATAACACGGATACTTCTGTAACAATTTGTTAGCAACTTACATTTAAAATGTACAGAACGGTTTTATAACCTCTGAGGTGTGACAATGTAATTTATGAACAAAATGGTAAAGTTTCTAATAATAATTTCAACTACTCAGCTTTCTTCCCTTATACATCACCTACTAATAATATATCAGGCATTCCCAAAGGGATCCATTGCAAATTAGCTGTCCAGCTTGGCCTTAAAACTCATGTCATGACGTCACAATTCTGCTTTTGCGTGGCTTTCTGGAATGCTTGAAACCGATTGGTCGATCTCACCATTCTGCTACTGAACTGTACATGCGACCGTCCTCCCAGGACATGAATTTTCCAGCTTCATGTCTTTCAATCTCCGTTCTTTAATTCTTATACTCACCCACCAATCAGCATCCTCCTCTCCGAGCACCACCAGAACCTCACCCTCGTTGAAGGTGAGCTCATCGTGATGATCCGCCACGCAGTCGTACATGGCCTTGACGCGCTTCAGCTTCGACTTCATCTGAACACGAAAACAAGAAGTTGCAAAACTGTTTCATGCGGCTTCTAAGCGATATAGATTTTTTAATAATTTGTCATGGGAGACCACAAGTACGAGGAAAATGTCAAGCAACGCCTGCATCACTCGATGTCTTTCCAACAGCCGAAGACAAACGAAATAAAATAACATTCCTCCAGCCCCTGCTGCTCAGACCGGCAGTAATTCCCATGTGAATACAGACTGGTTTAAGCTGGTTTGGTGCTGGTAAATTGATTGATGTGAAACAGCTGGGAAAGGTGAAGTTAGAAGCAAAGCGCACAAGAACTGGAGTAACTGGTGCTTAGAAAACTACTGTAACACAGTGAGCATAAAAGACTATGACAAAAACATTACACTAACATACGGACCCAAATTACACAATTACTGTAAATCTAAAAAAATGAAATACCCAAGTGATCTGTGTATTTGAGCTATGAAAGAACAAATATTTATCTCTCCAGTCCAGGCATTGCTCGTGGTTTCTGTTCTCACCAGAGTTTTCCTGGGCAGGGGGTGAGGAGCTGTGTGGCAGGAGGACGTGGAGCTGCCGTTAGCCTCCAGGCTGAAGGAGCGCGGGGAGGTGGGGGACAGGGCCGGGGCATGCCGCCCGCCGCTGCTGATAGATTGTGGGGTTTGATACAGAAAGTGAGACGAGCTGCACTCCCCATCTGCTCGAAAGCCCGCTGAGAGAGATTACAGCCACGACACAAAAACCATGAGCCGTGATAAGCTAAACAACTTCACAGGAGACAATATAGTGGAAAGATAACTAGACAGTTAAGGAATTACCTCGTTCTGGTAGCTCAGATAAGGAGTTGAGAGTGGACAACGTGTATTTGGGAGAACCTGAGCTGAAATAGAAATGTGTCACAATATACAGTACTGTATTGCATTGTACTGTATTATATAATCAGTGCAGTTTACTGTAAAAGTGTAATCATGGGTGTCTATATACTATAAGACATGTATACTATATATATATATATATATATATATATATATATATATATAACAGTAAATACAGTGTTTTAAACTTTCTGTATATTTTAAACTTTCTGTTCATCCACAAAATCAAACAAAAGTCACAGTTAAGCAGCACAATTGTTTTCAACATTAATAATAGGATTCTTAAACGGCAGTAAGCAAATTAAATTAAATCCAGCCATTATAACTTTTAGAAAAATCCTACTAACTTTAAACATTTGAATGGTAGTATATATATATATATATATATATATATATATATATATATATATATATATATATATATATATATATATATATATATAGACATATACATATATATATTAAAATTAATATTTATTATAATTAATTGGCTTTATCTAACGTCCTAGCCAATTAATTTATTCTGTTGCTTTTTTTAAGCCAAATTTTACTCACAGTTGGCACCTTAACTAAATAATTAAATTTGCCTGCTAATGCTTTTACTTCGAAACACAGTGAGAAAAACACATAATTTATGACCCCAAATGCACTTACACACACTTCTGGAAAGGTGAGTCTGGACCGCCGAAGCTCCTCGGGCCAGCAGGTACTCCATAATCTGTATAAAAAAACATACTTATTTAGCTTGTAAACATGACAAGAAAATATGC
This sequence comes from Puntigrus tetrazona, assembly GCF_018831695.1. Lineage (NCBI taxonomy): Eukaryota > Metazoa > Chordata > Actinopteri > Cypriniformes > Cyprinidae > Puntigrus > Puntigrus tetrazona. The sequence continues at coordinate 32,774 of NW_025047820.1, forward strand.
GTTCAGGGTTTTCACACCTATTGACCAGTGAATGAGAACCACCTGGCAGGTTTGTGACGTACCTGCTGATCCCTGCCGTGAAGCGTGGGGGCTGGGGGGCATCTGAGGGGCGGGCTCAGAATAGGTGCGCTTGTGACGGATGATAAGAGGGGGAGGAGGGGTTCGTTTCTTACTGCTGCTCACTTCATGGGACGTCCAGCCATCAGGTGAGCTCATAGGAGGGGGAGGAGGGGGATGTTTGGAGCTGGAAAGGACACGAGGAGAGTAAACAAGACTGTAGAAGACAAGAACAGAAAGAAGAAGAGAAGTTTTCACCTCTGACTCGAGGTGGCAGTGGCGGTGCGGGCGATGAAGGGGGTGGCGGAGGGGGACTGTCGAGGCTGCGTGTCTGAGAGTTGGGACTGGCGTACACCTCCCTCCGGTTCTCTCCACGGGCCATTGCCAGCCTCCGGCCCACGTTGAACAACCCCCCTCCGCCGCTTCCTCCTCCACCAGAGTGAGAGGCAGAGCTACTGTGATACAAGCTGAAAGGCCGTCCTAAGCGCTCCTTCTTCACCGGGCCCATCTACAAAAATGGAGGTTTCACCTTAGACAATGAATTGCATGATACACAAAACAAATAGACTTATTTATGTTGTTACCTTGTCATCTAGGTCATCGTCGCTCTCATAAAGGTCGTCTTGCCGCAGTCTCCACTCATACTCCACGTGCACGTGCATGTTGAATTGGTTGTTCTGTGATTGGTGGATCTGAACACGGCACATCATTACAGACAATTTTTTGACCAATTCCTTTCCATGACCTCTAGGTGTTTGTAATAAGTGTAAACATGTTTTTAAAGAAGATTAGAGTTTGTAGAGATTGCTGGTATTACTGCTGCAGTATTAGTGTAATCTATATCTGTAAGCCAAAAAAAGAAAGTTTGTAACAGGCTGTTTTGGTCACCACTGACTTGAAAACCACTACAAAAAAACTATGGAAGTCAGTGGTGATAAATATAGCCTGCTTACATCCTTCCTTAAAATATCTTCCTTTCCTGTATGAAGAAATTCACACAGGGTTGGAACTACTTGAGGGTGAGTCAATAATGGTGAACTATTCCTTTAAGACTGGTTAAATGATCACAAATAATACTTTTATTCAGCAAAGATACATTAAATAAAAACTGACAGTATAGACATGTAAAATTTAACAGAAGATTTCTATTTTAAATAAAATATTTTTGTTTAATTCCATTTACAGAATCCTGAAGAGAGAACTAGAAGAAAATTCAGCACTGATAAAAACAAATGTTTCTTGAGCATTCATTCAGAATATGAAAATTATTTTTGAAAAATCGAGAGTCAGTGAAGACTGGAGTAATGGCTGCTGAAAATTCAGATTTGCCATTTCAAATGAAAAAATTAAATATAAATAAAAATATAAGAACATATAAAGCAGTTTTTATTGTAATTATATTAGTTATGTTTTACTGTATTCTTGATCTAATGAATAAGCACAAGAAGCTTCACAAAACAATATCTAACAAAGTATTGTATATTTTTCTAGCTATAACACTTATAGCTAGTTATATTATAAAATATATTACCTTACATTGTAATTTCCAGGCATAGAAATTTCACAAAACTATTACAATTCTTATGCAATTAATAAATGTTACGATGTAAATATACTCTTTTTAATCATGCTATCACTTAAAAGAAATCCTTTAATCACAAGCATCTGAAAAGCTACTGAAATACACCGGGATCCCTGCTTATAGAAAATACCACGACCTAGATATAGCTGAATTGTACAGCGCTTTTGAACATTTGGTTCAACAAAAGTGAAATACACAGGTTACACCCACATGAATACCCTAGTAATAAAGACTTGCTTTAACAAGTTCCAGCTGAAAAGCCCTTTGACTCACCAGCTCCTCGCACAGCGTGTGCTTCAATCTGCGAGCCACGTCCAGCCCCGTCTCTCCGTTATCATTCTCTATCACAGAACAGCAATTTTCATCAGCACAATTATCATCCTGCTCTGTAAATCAACTCCTGACGAACGAGCCAAGCCAGCCGTCAAAAGAACGCGATGAGCATACGACGCTGACAAAACCCTATATACTATAGAAACAAGTCTCGAATATTTTTGATGTTAAAAACCTTCCCCTATTAAAAGATGCAACTTCAAATTAAAAACTGTACAAATAAACAAACACGTCATTAAGCTTAAACAACTCAACAAAAATGTCTTTGTGGTTTTAGAGTCACTCACTGATATGAGTGTTGGCCTTGGCTCTGAGCAGAAGTTTAAGGCACTCGGTTTTATTGTGCTGACAGCAGTAATGCAAAGCAGTGTTCCCCTTCACAGTCTGAGCGTCCAGATTATTACTGAAACAGGAAACAAGAGGAAAAGGCAGTTATGATGAAGATAATCTACATGTGAATCTGCTCAAGGCCACTTTCAGAATAACAATGGCTTTTTTTTCTAACCGACCAGTTGTGGAACAAGAAGTCAGCCACATGAAGTGAAGTCCTGTCAGACAATAGGACGGCTAGGTGTAGTGCAGTTTCCCCCTTTTCCTATCAAAATATAATACGCAATTGTAAGCAAAATAGAAGTAGCCAAGATCTACAGTTAGGTAATGCACTCATCTAAGGGACCTCTCGTCTCGTTCCAAACCTGTATGACTTTCTTTCTTTTGAGGAATGTAAAATAAGATATTTTGAAAGTTTAGTTTGCAATTAAAGAGTACAGGTGGCCATTGACTTCCAGTGTATGGACAAAAATACAGTGGAAGTCAATGGTAACAGAACTGTTTGGTTACCAGCGTTCTTCGAGATATCTCTTTTTTTAAGTTCTGCAGAAGACACAGGTTTGGAACGATACTGAGTACAGTTGGACTGTCTTTTCTAAGCAGGAGGCTTATATCTGCTGACCTGTAGGGGACATGGCAGTGGCAGGCTGAAGTCCATTCTCTCAGCGTAAAGCTGTAAGAGGCTGAAGACATCCCGACTGTGCACAGCGTCCTGCAGGTATTTGCGCTTCGTTTCGGGTGAGCCGCCGCTACGCTGTGCAAACTGCCACTCCATATACTTTAAGAGAATGAAATCCTTTCGTATGGCCCTGAAAACAACACAAATTATTATAACAGGTTTATTGGTTATCAAAAATGGCAGAGGGAATTAACAGGTGTCCAATTTGTAATATCTCAGCCATGTCTACTAGAGCATTACAAGCCACAGATGGCAGGAGACAACATAACTGGAGCTCTCATTAATGCAAATCTCCTCTCTTTTCAGGTTACAACGTTGGGCAGATGTGGGTTGAAACACTACAGAGACTGCCATTAGGACAAAATCCAGCCCTGAGCTCTGAGACAGACACCAGCAGATAACAGCTGTGAGAGCTCTTAAAGGGGCCACGCTTTAATAGCGCGCCTGAAGTCAACTCAGTTATGTTAATCAAAAATCGAAATATTCTTCAACAAAAAACACCTGTTATTTATGTCACGTGACCAACTTGCACCCTCGCTTTGATCCTCAAAACTGCATGTTATTTTTGCTCCTGTACCTTTTAGTATTACAACTACTGCTAGGCCAGAAAGATTTTATTTTCTTGAAAGAATTATTTTTTTTACAAAAAATATGTTTAAAAAAAAAAAGTACATACATTTAGAAAAGATATGTTACAAAAGATATCTATTTTTCGAATAATTGCTGTATATCTTCACAGTTTATTAAGAAATGTTTCTATTATCAGCATATTAGAATGATTTCTGATATGGATGTGAAGCGAACAATGGAGTGAACTAAGCATGTCCTCTTAACATGTTATTTCAGGGCTCTGTGCAACAATCTAATAATAGCGCTGTTCATTAATGGGCGGCTAGTGAGAGTAGTGAAAACAACCATATATCCTAAATCAAACTGTTCGGTTTGATGGTTAAAGTAATTTGGATGTTCCTCAGCTTTTAAATGATTTCATGAATGATCAATTTAAAACAAATTTAAAAGCTTTGCACCATCTGCAGACAGGTTAATTGTGTACAGACGAGTTAAGGCCGGCCCAGTCGGGAATAGTGCTCTTTTGCAGGGAAAAAAATCAAATAAATTGAGCGGTACGAATACTTTGGGAAACGCTAAAGACACAGGGTGCTATGGACACACAGAGACCATTTGGCTGCCATTTGAAGAGCTATTACAGAGCTGCTCATCACTCACATGTCACTCTCTGCTGACGGCTTCACAGAGGGACTGGGAAGATTGGCCTCCACAATTTCATTAAAACCCGAATTCCCCACGTTTCTTGCCAACTAAGGAGCAAAAGAGAGAGAAAGAACCATAAATCTGCGGGATAATAACAAATTGCTGATATTGTCATACTGTGAAAAACTCTCTCTCTATACATGGATGCGTTAAAGATGACAACCTGCTACAGTAAACAGCGCATAAATAAATTTTCCTCATCTGTTGGGCACTGTAGATCCTCACCAGCAATTCTGAAGTGCCCAGTTTGTCCAGAGAAAGTGACTGAATGCGTGAATAATGTACACCCATTTCCCGATGTATCCCTGAGCACTCAATGCATGTGAGGATTCCCAGGTTTATAGAGATCCAAGACGGATCTGAAAGGAAAGAATATAAGATAAACATATTATCAGCTGCCTGACAGTCAGAAACTGGGGTTAAAAAAGGGCTAAGTAACTGTAAATACAACCTGCTTGACAAAATAAGCCATTTTATATCCCTCGTGTTTTTTGCATTGAAGTACAACTTATTTACACAGTACAAATAAAGACTGACTTCCATAGTAGAAAAAAAAATACTGCAAAAAAAAAAGATATGAATAAAATAAAATATATATTTTTAAATATCTTCCTTTGTGAACAAAGACATTCATACAGGTTTGGAACTACTTGAGGGTGAGTAAATGATGACCGAATGAACAAATTTTCTTTTTGGGTGAACTATTCATTTAAAGATAAATGAAAACAACAACAAAATCAATAAAACTACAATAACACCCCTAGTGAAAAGTAATATATTTAAAATACATTTATTTTGTATATAATCTATTATTTACTGAAAGATAACTCCAGATTTACTGATATAACCTTTATAATTAAATATTACTTTGCATATTACTTATGCACAATGCACTTTTCTTAACATTGTAAAGTCTAAAATGTGTTTTAATGTCACTTTTGATAAGGATTGTATGATCTCTGAATAATATCAAACTTTAAATGCAAAGTACATAAATTTAAAAATATATTTGTAGTATGCTTGGCATGAAATAAATACATTTCAAACTAAAATAACAATTAAAACTGAAAATCTAAAACGAAAAGTTAATTCAAAATATTATAATTAGTATGATTATAACACTGACCAAGTTTAAAAGCGCTCCAGTAGTATTCAGTGACACATGCTCTTGCTTTTTGCAAAGGAGAAAGGTGCAGCCGAGGAAAATCTGAACTCTCCAGCCAAAACATTAGCAATTCTTAGAGGAAATGTGCCAATAAATCCTTCAGGCCGTTCGCTCATGTTCACTCACTGGATTGTAATTTAATTAAACATGATTTATGCGTAGGCCTTGGAAAAAAACAGCATGAGCAGAGCACCAGCTCAAGGTGTTAGACGGGGCCCCATTTCTAAAGCAGCTGTTTGCTTAAACTGCTTAGTTTCTGTTTCTAAACCTGTTTTATTCCAACTGCGCTGCTGAAACAAACACAAAGAACTCCTATCATATAAGCACTGTCTGTAAGAATTGTTAGTTTCCCTTGACTTTAGACGTTTGTAGCTAAAAGATGACCGAACTCACTTTTAACCTGCATTTCATTTTTACAGTCTTCTGGAACTAAAACACTAACAAAGTTATAACCACTGTACTAAACAAAATATTTAAGACTGGGGAAACTAAAATGGTATTCTGAATTATTACACTATTCATGTAAAATGGTAGCGCAATACTTCACGTGCATGTCCAAAAACATTTGTGTTACTGCAAACATTTTATTTTTGCACCTGGAGCCCCACAGTCACAGCAAACGTTGTTTCCAGGCAAGCGGCGAATATCCTCAGTAATGGCTCGTGTCAGATCCTCAACGCTGTTTTCCCCACTCGGCTTCCTCTCATCCAGAGCCACATTTAGAGCTTCCTGCTTACTGTTTGTAAGCACAGATATCCACCTGATATTTTTAGAATGGTGCAAAAACAAATATAACCATTAGAGGGCGATAAGAAACTTCAGATCGAAATAACATCAGTATTTCCGGGTGGCACCATGCGTGAAAAAGTCATTTGTGACTAATAATGATCCTGCTTTAAGAGGTTACATCAGAGTTCATCAGCAGTTAATGAGAAGACGCCCTCGGTCACAGCTTGGGGGATTTTTGTAAGCAGTGCAAGGCTTTGGGCAATTCTATTTAGTGAATAAATTTGTTTGTAAAAAAAAAAAAATGTGACTATCAATAATCTTTTGACTCGCTCCTCTTCAGCTCTGACATTTAGCTTGGGCTGTGATCTGACATGGGAGGCACTTCAATCATTGTACAGACAGCCGCATCAGAGAAAGAAATGTTACATATTTTTCTTTCTCTCCAAGAAAGGAGGCTCTGTTACGTTGTCAAGATGGAAAGGTCAGCTTGGGAGAGGTGTGTGTGTGTGCAAGCTGAAAATGATACAAGCTCTTTCCTATCTGACGCCGTCCACACATTCTCATCTGACAGTCACATGGGTAGACTGAGACTCAGACAGATCAGTGTCTGGCAGACTAAAAGCATTTCTCTTTAAAGAGACCATGAAATCAGTGAGTCTGTAAGCTCTGAGATCATCTTTATACAAGCGTGTTTATTAAGCAGTGATAAAGCTAATTACACAAGCGTTCAAAAGCTTGGGCTTGGTATAATTTTATATATTAAAAAGTCTCTTTTTTATTCACTCTTATTCGCTTGTTCAAACGTGTTCAAATTTATAATGTTTTCTTTTTAAACTTACGTTTTAAAATTAATTTATTGATGCAATATTTGTTTGCACGTATTTCTTCTCAATACATGTAAGTGTAATTCCATAAACATCTATTTCTACAATTTTCTTTTTCTGAAACATTGTAAAAGTCTTTGCTGTCCTTTTTGCTCGGTCTAATGTGTCATTCTTCAATAAAAACATTAATGCCTATTCAACACAGAATTGTAGTGAAATGCAATGTTTTTCTCAAAAAAAAAAAATAGGATTATGTCCAACCAGATGCGAATCAGAATGATGATACTTTCTCTTGCATCCAACTAGAAAGTATTAAATCATAGTTCACAGCCAGGATGTTAACTAAACCCTGTTGAAAATTCTAAAAAAGCATCAAGCTCTTCAAAATTTTGGTAACACTTTATTTTATGGTGTCCTTGTTACACGTTATTCGTACTAATGACATTAAAATATGCATGATTGCATCCAAGTAACCTAAGCCAAAGACTAACCATATAGTAACTATATGTAGTTAATTACTCAATATTTAAAAGTATAATTAAATTTAAGAGCAATGCATTATTTAAAATATCCCTGTATTAATTGATGATGTGCATAGTTATAGATAAACGTAGTATGAAAAAAATAGTGTGTTGCTTTATATTGCTTGGATTTATGTGTAATTATGATAAAATAGACTTATCCAGGTAAATAAATGCTTGAGTGGGTTCTCTGAGGCTGAAATATTAACACACCAAAGAGGGCCATTTGGGTAACATTTGTCGCTGCGAATAAACAATTCTTTCTTTTTTGAGCGCTCACAATTTCTGAATACTTACGCCACACAATCAGATTCATCATCAGCCAGAAAATGGTAGGTGCGATTATCTAAAAAAACAAAAAAACAACAATCCTCGTTATTCCTTGCAAATTCACAATTCCTCCTCAGCTGGCACCAGCTAACGTGTAATCAGCAAACAATCAGGAGAGATAAAACAGGTTTGAGGTCTTTTGTTAAAATACAAGTGGCAGGAAGGAACTATTTGTGTTCGAGTGTAAATACAGAATTTAAACAGTGCCCTGTTTTCAGAAAAACCTGCCTTTAGTTCAAGGACTCCAGTATTATATAGCAACATATGCCACGATAGTTACATAACATAATAATGGCACTAGAGACCTGAGGCCAGAATAATGCATGGATGCATGCAGATACAATTAAGCAGTTCTCTTCACCAAAAATATCCTGAGGCTGGTACGCTTCGGCTTGACGTGAAGATCCTGAAATCTACCTTCGATGGGGTTTATTTTCTATTATAACCACATGGGACCGAGCTCTCGTTTGAGGAATGCTGAGGGAATGAATGGTTAACTCACGTGAGATGAGGTCAAAGCATTTCTTGTCTTCCAGACTTGGTTTGACTTGGCAGGTGAGGAGGTTGAGTTTAGCTGGTGATTTATTAGGCTGCAACAAACACATAGCACTTCATCACTCAACTAATCGTGACATTAATTTACACCTCGTTTGTACTGTGTATCAGCACAGGTTTCAGCTGGAGATATCCACACAACTAAACATCACAGAAGCATAAAATGTAAAATATGAGATAAAATATAAATAGTTGAATATTCATATATTGTAAATAAAATAAGCAAATAATAATCGTAATTAATAAATAAAGAAACATAAAGATTATAAGATATGTCGTGATGTGAGACAAAAAACTGAAGTAATCAGTTTTCAGATTTTTATTTTTTTAATTTTGAGCAAAAGAGACTTCATATACATTATGCATCTTATAACACCAAACTTTAGTGTAGCAGTGAACTGTAGTGTAACAAAATTTTAATATCAGTGTGTCCAGTGTGTCATATTCATAAGATTTTACAAAATTAAAAAAGGAAAGATTTACACATTACAATACTACAATACTAGGTGTAAAACGCCATTTTAAGGCGAGTTGTTCGATATCATATTCATGCAACAAAAATTTCCTAATAGGTCTGCATAGACCTTACAGACATTTCTGATAGAAATATGTCACTTTCATTTTGCAAACTAAAAACCCAAAGGGTGCTTTACTAATGGCTATACCACGGCGGCATAACCCGCACTGTAGAGCTGAACATCCTATATCTAGGATGCATTCGCATTTATCACAGAATCCAGCAGAAGAATAAATGCTTTCTGCTGGATTTACAGAGCGATGTGAATACTCACAGTTCCATGAGCGATGGTAAGATAGCAGTTCTGCACGGTACATTTCCTCTTCTGCCACATCTTCCTCAACCTATTAGAGAAATGAGATTACGGCACAGAATCCACATCACATTCTCCTCAATCAACACAAAGCTATATAGTAAATGCAGAAACAGATACGTGTGGAAATTCCCAGCACAGCGTGTCCTACAGCACATGAATAATTTGAAACGAAGGGCTACCAGAGCGCTTCAGAAAGGATCTATCAGCGAAATCTTAATGAATGACTGGATTATACTTCACGTTTGAAGAATGCAGGATCCGGGAACGGGACTCTGATAATATCACAACCGTTTGCTACAACATTCGTTCATTTACCCATCACTCCTCTTGTAGAGGTAGCCTGATTTCTCTGTGCCATATTGCTTGTTGCCTTGAAGCTGATGCATGCTGTACACAGTCTGTCTGCTCAGAGAATCCTGAACAAAAGAAACATAAACGGGAATGTTATGGTTTATATGTGGCGCCCAAAAGCTTTGTTGATGTTCATAGCCTCTATGAATGGGAATTGCACAAAAAACGCTTAAAGGGATAGGTAGTGTATCATTTTATTTCTTTTTTGTTCTTGTGAACACAAATGTTCCTTCTTCTCATTTTAGTAGAATGAACGTTTGAAGGAAACCATGGACTTTCAGCTACGAAAATGATAAAGGCCGATAAAATCAGTCCATGTAACTAGGTCGCAGGTCAGTCACTTTTATTTAATAGAAAATAGCAGCTTGAACATTGTGTGAAACACATTCTTTTGTATTTCACGGAAAAAGGAATGTCATAAAGGCTTAGAATGAAATGAGGGGGATTAAATGATGACTCGAGTTTCTTTTTTAGCTGACGTAGCTGAACCTGAAACCCAAACTACTCGAGCTTAGGAGAAAGTCACACAAACTTCACATCATTCATGCAGAGAGGTGCTAACACGAAAGGAAGTACCAGCTCACACTTATGATGAAGAGACGATACGTGCAAGAAATGCGAAGCAGATAAATGTCATTCATCTTTTAACTCATGTCATTTATGAACTAAACAAAAAAAAAGAGGAATATTTTGGGTTAAATAATACAAGGACACCATTTCAAAACATACCTGAAATTATGTAATTGTTACTAAAAATAATAAAATAATAAACAAAATAATTAAAAAAAAATGTATTAACAGTTCTAGAATTACAATAGACATCTACAGCGAAAATTTCACATGCTACATTATTTCAGCTACAGTGGGAAACATGAGGTGACAGAACATGCAGAACAATCACATGCTAATTTAAAAAAAAGTCTCAACTTACTCTCCTAGACTGCTATTTTGTCAGTGAGGCATTTAGAAAAACAATTATATTAATAGCTGCCCTTCACATTCCAGTCAATTTTATTATTACTTTTTTAATTATTGTAGAAGATGATCGACAATAACAAATATACATTGATCCCCATCCACCATAATCCCATTAAATACTTGAATAGGACTAACAAATTACTCCTTAAGACCCTGTCTATTTATTACCCTGACAAATAATATATACCACCATGCACAGCAACATAAAATGTTATTGATTTTCCTGGAGTGAATCAATAGTGGTGGGTGAACTCTGAGACAGGAAAAACATAGAGCACAGCAGTGGCTTACACATAGCGCAGTCCTATACAATGCACAACAGAGTCCAGTTTTTTGTACTAGACACTGGGAAATAGTCCTTGTGACAACTTGCCCCAGTCTCCACTTTACATACAAGCCTTCAGCTACAGTAAACCTCACAATGCAAGATCATAGACAAAGAAAGGATTAGAAAAACCTGTTCAAAATCTGGAAATTGAAAAGCTGCGAGTGTAATAAGGGAAAGCACGCATGAGAAATGTGTGCAAATTCCAAAGCAAGAAAAATGTGTGTGCCAGTGGCGCGGGAATGAGGTGCAAACAGTGTCATTCTTTACCTCCTTGAATTCGGGCTGCAGAGCCGGTCTGAGCTGATCTCTGAGAGAACAGAGCTGTCTCTTCTCATCTTCCTGCTTATGTTTGATCTATATAAACACACACACACACACACGCTTAAATTCCTCCAAACACATCCTCTCCTCCTTGTACATTGCTTCAGCTGTGTTTTTATATGTGTAATTACTTAGGCTTTGGGTAAGACAATGGCCCTTTCATTAAGTTGTCTGTCACTCACAACTTCACTGCAGCTGAAAGAAGCCGTCTGCTTTATCAGTCATAAATGTACTGTTACCAGCTGCTTACAGTGCTGATTTTTCTCCGATTGTGTCGGTGTGACATAGAGCGGCGGAGGCTGGTAACCTTGATGCGCCGTGCTCGAAGCAAACAAAAGCCGCTCTGTTGTGGTTCTACAGTGAGAATCTGGGATGTTCACTAAAAGCATCCACATTTTTACCATCATTAAAATGTGGTTCTGGTTCGTTTTTAGCAGTGTTCATTTAGTATTATTCATATATATTATTATTAGCGCTGTCAAAAGATTAACTGCATGCAAAATAAAAGTTTTTCTTTACATAATATGTGTTTGTACTGTGTTCATTACTTACATATTAAAGCACACACATTCAGTATTTATTTTGAAAGTCTTTACATGAAAATGCATTTATATATTTATTTAAATTTGATGTTATATATATATATATATATATATATATATATATATATATATATATATATATATATATATATAATAATATAATATAAAAACAGCATATTTTTCTTAAATATATACATACATGTGTTGGTATTTATATATTCATAATAAATGTACACAGTATACACAAATATATTATGTAAAGAAAAACTTGGATGATTTTGGATGTGATTATTTACTATATTATTTATTTATGTTTTTAATTAGCTTTTATTTCATTATTGTAATTGTGTTTCAAGAATTGTTAAGAAGTTTTTCATGTAATATTTTTTTTTATCTGGGCTTTATTTTAACTGACAAAATGTTGTTAGTTAACAAAACATAAAAAGAAATTTTGGATGCTTGTCAATCAGCAGGAGATCAGCAGGTTAACCAGATAAAACCAGACCAACAGTCCAACTATACCAATAAAAATAGTTTTTTTTTAGCCGGATGAAACTTTATATCTAAGATTCTGGCCTTGTTAAGTAAAAACCACTAATACTTCAACGTGAGTCACTTGGCCAGCTCTGTAACATCAGTGTGGGTGTACACATATTGAGATGATCGACTGAACTATTTTTAGCCTACAAACTATTGATCTGGGCTGACTATACAAAGCGCGTGAGGGAGGTGAAAGAGATGAAGAACATTGAGAATGCACACTGTGTTAGCTCGAGGGATGATGGGATGCCATAAAGATGCAGAACGATTGCCCAAAAGTCATTGGCTGCTCAGCATGAGTAATCGACTCACTTGGATTGACATATATTTGTCTGAGAATGAAAAAAGGATGTAAAGGATACCCAGTACTTTTCAATTTTCAACCTTGCTTTTGAGATGGAATACATAGAAATATTTCATTAAATATAATTCATGAAAATATTAATAATAATACACTGGGGGATCTATATTATAGCATGGATTAAGTGATTTGGGCCGATGTCGTGCTCATCCTGAGCTTCATTGCTGTAAAGTGAGATGTGTTCTGAATACCGATTAGCCGCTCCACCACATGACCATGCCTCCAATAAACACACACACACACACAGCTCATCCTGTTTGCCTGAATGGATTTGGAGTATATAGTGCCTAATCTATCAAATTGCTTGACAGATAATATACAGGTTATCTGTCTGTATTATTTAAAGCTAGTTTGAATTCAACACTTGTTATGCATTCTGACCTTTTCTCAAGCAAGCCGTTACTCCTTAAATGATAAACGCTTTGCATTTACATTCAGAATGTCAGTTTAGTATAATTATGTTACATTTAAAAGCTAAAGAGCTGTCAAGTGGTAAAAATATCTCAGTCGCATTGTGCTATAAGATAAGAGCTAAAAGGATGGAATTAGGGGGGTAATACTAATAATGATAATAATAAGAAAAACGTCTCGGTTACGTATGTAACCCTCGTTCCCTGAAGAAGGGAACGGAGACGTCACGTCGGATGACCGACGAATTGGGATCTCGCTTCGAGAGACCAATCTACTTCGAGTGTATCTAAACAAGCCAATTGAAGATTGGCATGCGCTAATCGCATCCAGCTGCCGCTGATCACAGCGCGTGTATAAATAAGCAGCGGGTGCAGCGCATATTCAGGTTTTCGCTGAGGAGCCGAGCTAGTGACCCGGCCCCTTCAGCAGAGGTGCAGCACCGTGGCGACGGGGCGTGACGCCTCCGTTCCCTTCTTCAGGGAACGAGGGTTACATACGTAACCGAGACGCGTTCCCTTTCAGTCGGTCACTCCGAGTCACGTCGGATGACCGGCCGAATTGGGATCCCTACCAAAACGCCATGGACGCTGCCTCTTCCAGTGTCCTGTGGAGCCCACAAGCCCCTCAGTCTATCGGCGTAGGCCGGGCTCAACCACAAGAAGCCAGCTACTTTTGTAACACTACCCATTCGTAAGACTGGAACACTGGGAAACGTCCCACGTTCTAGTGAACAGGGGCGTCGCGAAGTCCAGCCTTCCCGTAGGAGGTCTCGGAACGAATACGCATATGGACAGTATTTCAGTTTGCATATGGAAAATTGGAGGTGATTGAACCCTCTTAGACGGGCAGAAAGGTCTGCCGGGGAAACACGGGGCTCTAAGGCTATGCCGTGGAAATACACACATAAAGTCCTCTTGGGGTACTTTACATGGCTCCCAGCCCTCACCGGTTCTCACGGATTCATCGAGAGGGCCTGGCGCCGGATGCTCCGCAACATCTGGCTGCCGAGGGGAATGGAGGAGCTCGACAGGGTCTACTGTATGGACGCTCTGGAGCGGTTAACAAGCCGACCCGAAACCGGGCCTCTCAGTGCTTCTACCAGTTTGAGGTGAGAACACAGGAGGATACCGGTTCCACACGTGAGCTATAGAATCTAGCAATCGTGTTGGGGTCGCCCAGCCCGCAGCTCTACAATCTGTCAGCGAGGTGCCACGAGCCACCGCCCAGGACGATGCAACACTTGCTGAGTGTGCCCGCAACCTGAAGGGGGGGCAGGGCATACCCTGTGCTTGGTATGCTAGGGTAATGGCGTCCACTATCCAGTGAGCCATCCTCTGCTTGGAGGCGGCACTCCCCTTCTGCCGGCCTCTGTGACAAACGAGCTGGACTGAGGTCCTGAAGCTTTGTGTCCGGTCAACGTAGCATCGGAGTGCTCGGGGACGGGACAAGCAACGTCAGGGCTGGGTCTGCCTCCTCCAGGGGCAGCGCTTGAAGGTTCACCACCTGGTCTCTGAAGGGGGTAGTGGGAACCTTGGGCACGTAGCCGGGCCGTGGCCTCAGTGGTACCTGGGAATCCGCGAGCCCAAACTGTAGGCACGAATCGTCGACCGAAAAAGCCTGCAGGTCCCCTACCCTCTTGATGGAGGCCAATGCGAGCAGGAGCAATGTCTTCATAGATAAAAGAACTTTAGCACAACTGCTGGCAAGGGTTCAACGGAGCCTACTGCAGTGCTGTCAGCACTACAGACAGGTCCCAAGAGGGTACTGTTGGGAGCCGTGGAGGATTCAACCTCCTGGCTTCCCTCAGGAACCTGATAATCCGGCCATGCTTACCCACAGACCTCCCATCTATGGGGTCATGATTTGCAGCGATTGCAGCCACGTAGACTTTAAGGGTGGAGGGAGACAGCCTTCGCTCCAACCCTTGCTGCAAGAAGATAAGCACGACTGATAGGGCAATTCGGGGTCTTCACCTGAGAAGAACACCACTCGACGAACAGGCTCTACTTCAAGGCATAGGCCTGTCTCGTGGGACGGCACTCTAGCCGAAGAAATGGTGTCGACTACCTCTTGAGGTAGGTCACCTAGAGCCTCCGCATCCCATCCAGGGACCAGACATGGAGTTTCCAGAGGTCTGGACACGGGTGCCAAGGGTGCCCCATCTCTGAGTCAGAAGATCCTTCCTCAGAGGATCGGCCAAGGAGGGGCTGTCGCGAGGAGCACAAGTTCTGGGAACCAAGTCTTCACCAGTAGGGTGCTACTAGCAAGACCTGCTCCTAGTCCTCCCTGACCTTGCACAGTGTCTGTGCAAGAAGGCTCACTGGGGAAATACATACTTGCAAAGGCCCCGCAGCCAGCTGTGTGCCAGTGGGCAATGGGAAGTCTCTGGAGAGGCAAACAGGTCTACCTGAGTGGCTCGGAAACGTTCCCAATCAGCTGAACCGCCCGGGATGGAGTCTCCATTCTCCGGGTAGTGCAGCTCGCGACAGCCTCGTCGGCTGCCTGGTTGCACACTCCTGGAATGTGAATGGCGAGAGCGACCTCAGAACTTCCGACTCCATAGGAGGAGGAGGTGGTGGGCTAGTTGCGACATACGACGGAGCGTAGACCACCTTGTTGGTTGATGTACGCAAGCGGTCAGTATGTTGTCTGTGCAGACTAGTACATGCTGGCCTCGAAGGCAGTTCTCGAGACTGCCTAGGGCGAGATGTACTGCCAGCAACTTTAGGCAGTTGATGTGCCATTGCAGTTGAGGGCCCGTCCAAACCCCTGACACTGCATGCCCGTTGTACGTGGCCCCTCAGCGGTGGTGGAGGCATCCGTGAAACCACAGCATACCTGGAGACCTTCTCCAGGGGCTCCGGCCCGAAGGAACGAGAGGTCTGACCACGGGGTGAAGGTTTGGCGGCAGGCGGTGTTATTTGAACCCGTGAGTGCCACTTTGCCACGCCCACCTCGGGACTCGATCGTGTAGCCAATGTTGAAGCGGTCTCATATGGATTAGTCCCAGCGGCATCACTGTGGCCGCGGCTGCCATATGCCTCTGAAAATATTTCAGTGGGACCGCCATCCTGCTCTTGAACATATTGAAGCAGTTCAACACCGAATTGGCACGCTCCTCTGTGAGGTGTGCCATCTGATCGATCGAATCCAGCTCCATCCCAAGAAAGAGAGATCCTCTGCGTTGGACAGAGTTTGCTCTTCTCCTGGTTGACCTGAAACCCCAACTGGCTGAGGTGCTGTAGCACCAGATCCCTGTGTTCGCACAACTGGGCCCGGACTGAGCCAGTCATCCAGTTGGTTGAGAATGCGAACGCCTTTACTCTCTCAGTGGAGCAAGGGCTGCTTCGCGACTTGCATGAAGACGCCAGCGGGCGACAGGGAGAGCCCGAAGGGTAGGACTTGTACTGATATGCTCGACCTTCGAACGCCAACCTCAGGAATGGCCTGTGGCATGGAAGAATCGACACACGAAAGTACGCGTGTCCTTCAGGTCGATCGCTGCAACCAATCCTGGGGACGGACGCACTGAATAGGCGTTTCTGTGTCAACATCCTGAACGGGAGTGCTCGATTCAGGACTCACAGATCCAAGATTGGTCATAACCCACCGCCTTTCTTGGGCACTATGAAGTATGGGCTGTAAGCCCCGACCTCATATCGGCTGGAGGAAGCGGCTTTATCGTGCCTTCACTAGAAGGACAGCAATCTCCGCCCACAAGACAGGGGCACACGCATTGTTCACTGACATATAGCGGATCCCACTGAACTTGGGGGCGCGGATGAACTGAATCATATAGCCAAGTCGAAGGGTTCGCAGGAGCCACCGGATAGCCTGGGAAGATTCAACCAGGCATCCAGAGACCGAACTAGCGGCTCGAGCGGAACCACCGACGTGCAGGCGATGGGGCAGCGAGGGGGAGTGCAGGGACCCGGCTCGGGCGTCTCGTGGCCGGTCCGAAGCGGGGTCTGAGTGTGTGCAACTCTTACCTGCATCCCCGCAGAAGTGAGGCGGGTAGGCTGTTGGTTCGTCCTCCCAGTCTTCCCACTGCTGCATATTAGCCCAAGGAGAGCGTGAGGGCGCGGAACTGGCCCGCTCAACTCCTCGCTCTCCTGGGGACCCAGAGACAGAGGAAACCGCTCTTGTCGAGGTTTTAGGTAGCGGCAACATTCTCTGCCCGGCAGAGCAGCTCCCTCCATCCCGGATCTGAGGGCCTCTTGCACCTGCGCTTTCCTCCAGGTTTGGCAGGAGCCTGGACAGGCTGGGTGGCTGCCCTGCTGCCAGCTCCACGGTGCTGCCTAGATGGGGGCTGCTGCGTTGACTGCACGGGGAGCGGTGGCGGCAGCAGGGGGCACCCTCGGCGACGAGCTGGCTGAGGTGGGCCGCCGGCGGCTGGGTGAAGGCAGCAGCTGCACGCCGAGGCAGGATGTTTCTTACCTCAGTCTGCTTCTGGGCAGCGGAGAACTGCTGGGCAAAGTTCTCCACTGCGTCGCGGCGTGGCCGGTCTGGGACATGGGGGCATTCAAGGAACGTGTCTTGTCTACCTCGGCGCATGTCGACCAGACACAGCCACAGATGGCGTTTCTGGACCACCGTGAGTGACCATCGCACAACCCAGAGACCGCGTTGTGACCTTCTGTGCGCTCGTGGCGCGAGGTCCATCACGATACAGAGTTCTTTCAGAACTTCCAGGTCATGACCACCCCTGTGCAGATCCTTCAGTGCCTTGGCCTGATGAACCTGCAACAACGCCAAAGCGTGTACTGCAGACGCAGCTTGTCCACAGGCCGCACAAGGCACTGCCGCTCAGAGCCGGCGAGTACCTGCAGGCCCGGGAGGGGAGCACAGGATCACCGCACTAAGCGGAAACGGCATTGGGACACAGCTGCATCCCAACTGACCGCTCCACTGGGGGGGCGATCACCGTAACTCCCTGGCTGTGCCACTGTCAAGGGTGGTGAAGGAGGAGGAGCCACTGGGGCAGTTTCTGGCAGTGAAAGGTGCTTTCCACATCCCAGTAAGCTCCTCATGCACTTCCGGAAGAAAGGTACCAGGGTGGGGCCCTGAGAACCAGCGCAAGCCACCCTTAAATACCAATCGTCCAGCCTCGAGGGCCCGGGAAGCAGTGGAGGTTTCCACTTGATCCCGATCACCTCGACGGCCTGGGCAAGCATAGCCACCATTTCTAGATCTGTATCCAGTACATTCAACGCCTGGTAGACGCAGAGCAACCGGATCTTCACTTCCAGAAATGTCTGGCTCACCTTCCGATGCAGCGATTGACTTCTGATCATCAGGGGGAGCCCAAGAGGGTACAGCTGATACCCCACGTGAGGGTCCAGACTGCCTTTTGCAGCTCCACTGGTTGCAGAGTTTAAGCTTTGTGTCACAACGAAATGGAGCCCACCTGTCTGCAGCCAGAATGAGAACCAAGTCGAGCAAACACAAGCTCCGCCTCCTTTTTCAAGGCGACAGAGCCCGCCCATCACTCCGAGATGACCATCTCCCGCGAGGAAATGATTCATCCACAACCGCCACCTCAGCGTGCTAAGCCCAGGCACACGCAGGCAACGATTGTGACCATCACCTAACACCAGGTAACAACCGCATCCAGAAACACACGGGTGTACGTGAGTCTGAAGCAAGACCCACGCTGTCTTCCAAGACGCGCGAGTTTGCCAGACGTAACGTCGTCTTTAAAAAGACGCACCACAATGCTCTTTTTAGTGCTGCGCAACAGGGGATAGCCGCTGCACACAAACAGGGGGTAGTGCAGCCTGATTGTGGCAATCCACTCGACGCAGGAAAACGACCTCCGCTGAAACGCCGTACTCCAACACTCGTAGATCGTCTTTGGAGCGGAACAGTCACGCTTCGGCCCGGCGAAAAGCTGAATATGCGCTGCACCCGCTGCTTATTTATACACGCGCTGTGATCAGCGGCAGCTGGATGCGATTAGCGCATGCCAATCTTCAATTGGCTTGTTTAGATACACTGGCGTAGATTGGTCTCTCGGCGAGATCCCAATTCGCGGTCATCCGACGTGACTCGGAGTGACCGACTGAAAGGGAAATATAATTATTATTGTTGTTGAAATTAGTAATATTCAACAATAAAAATAAAAAGCAAAAGAACAAAAGTAATGACGATAACAATAATCTGACAATATACTTTTAGAATTTTTAATATATATATATTATTTTAAATTGTACTGAATTCATATGACGTTTCTATATTAAATCATATATTATACAATTTATTTTTGATTTTATAACTGTTATTATGTTTATATTTGGAATAATACAAGTATAAAAAGTATATAATAATTTGAATGACAAGAACAAATACACAATTATTATTTATATGGCAATATATTTAGCAGTGGTAGCGGTATTTTCTCTTTCCCTTTCATGCAGCATTACAATGCAGTTTGGATAAACCTGTCACCACTTATTTGAGGTTTGGGCATTTTGTGTTTACAGTCTTTGGCAAAACAAAAGCATGAATGAAAACGGGAAGAAAAAAAAAACACCATAGGGCTGTTCGACCTTATTTCTTAAGTGTGATTGCAACTGATTATCTTTGTAAAGTAGGGTTTGCGGAACAAGTCATCCGTTCAATAAATTAAGAACAAATTTGTTTAAGCAACAAACATGGGCAGGATCACTCACAGCACTCAGCTGTCCCGTAAGAGCATCAATGTACTGCTTGAGTTTTTCCGTTGCAGCCAGACATTCCTGAAAGAAACTGACAGGAGAGAGAAATTTTAATTCCAAGTCCTATAAAAAAAAAGAAGTGTAAATTGTCAAGGAATCTCTATTCCTCTCTCACGCTTTTTTCATAGGTTTCGCGCTCTCTCAAATTCCAGTCACACTCAAAACAGCGTGACAGACTGGAGCGTGGAGGGAAGCGACTATAAAGCAGGGCAATCAGTCACAGCACACACACATTTTACACTGATGGGGATGGTGCCAAGCCGGCACAGGTGTGCTGCCCATCCCACACATTTCTCTTCACACGCATGACTTTATTCATTTTGCTATGGTATGCTTCATGTCAATGGACAGATCTATTGTTAGGGACTGAATATTTTGCTTTACAGGGTTTTTTTTTCAAAAGAATTGTTATAAGAATGGTTATAAATCCACGACTTACTTGCATTGAGAGTAGTAGTGTTTGATGAGGTTCTGTAGCAGGTCTACTCCTTTCTTGGTTTTAATTTCATTTACTTTGATGAGGTACTGTTTATGAAGAAAAACAAATACCATTTAATGAAATTATTACATCTATTAAACGATAATATATATTAACTTGATGTAAGCTTTTTACACTGTTAAAAGTAAAATTACAAATAAATCCTTTTTTTATTCATCAAAGAACCCGGAAAAACAGCATCATGGTATCCACAAAAATATAAAGCAGACCAACTTTTTTCAGCATCGATAATGATAAGAAATCTTTCCTGAGCACCATGTTTTTTAATAAATGCAGCATTGGTGGAGAGTTCTTTCATAAACATTTAAAATATTATAAAAAATATAACTTTTTTAAAATATAGTGTACATTAACTTTCAGCCAGTGACTGTTTAGGGCAGGGGTTGGCGGTATGCCCAAAATCTTACATAACGATAGGAGTCATTTTATTTCAAGGTAACAATATACATCACTATATAGTTTTTTAGTTTTGTTTGTTTTTTGTTACCAATTTTACCATAGAAAATTAATAATTCCTATATAAAAATGTTTTAAACTAAATGCACCAAAAAATGTTACAAACATTGTGTAAAGTAATCAAATGTTATTATGTAATGTTATTGCCATTTTAAATGTTATTGTAATCACGATAGAAAACATAGTTCAAAATCTCTACCAGTTAGTTGTGTCTACCAGTATCACCCAGGCCTATTTTAGTCTTACATATGCCAACTATAATTAAAACAATTATTATAAGAACAATTTGGTAACTCAAAACGTATTCATAATGTAGCACTTAGTGTTTATTATTGTTTAATTTTGAAAGCAACAATGTCTTATTAAAATTTTTCTACGCACTACAAATTGGACCCTCATATCTGCCACGCTAGGCATGAAAAGATCAGAAAAAGTTTTCGCAACTCATACATTTATATATAGACGAGCTGTTCACACCATAAATCAAACAACATCTGTCATGTTCCTCTATTGTAGTTACACAAACATGAGCGGATCTTACTTCACACATCTGTAGCTGGAACATCCTGCGCTCTTTCTCCATCTCTTCTGCAATCTCTCCTCCGCTCACCTCTGTGCGCACCATACCGTATTGCTTCGCCAGTTCCTCTTCTCTTTCTCGATTTTAGTGCTGAAGGGGACAGAAATCATATGACAGTGCGGTGAGTTCCACTTTATAGTGTAGTACTGCATAACGCACAAATACAGTACTCATTTGATTTGTGGAAACAAAATGCAAAAGTATTGTAAGAGAAGTGAAGCGAGAAAATGAAGAACAGAAATTAAAAGCAGCAAAATAACGATACAGGAAGTATTACGGTAAACGGATTTATGGTAACAAAAAAGTTTAGCAAATTAGAATACCATGGAATTCCAATTTTTGATGTACTGACGTCATGAAGCTAAAACTATACACTAAACAACCCTGGCTTTAAAAAAGTGTGACTAAATATGAGAAAGAGAACAAGTGATGCTACAGACAATATGTAACATACGAGGCACAAAGAATATAAATCCTACACAGTTTCTAAAATAGGTTGTTGTTTGACACACACACACAAACACACACACACACACACACACACACACCAACAAACACAGACTGTCGTGACAGAGACCAGTGATAAAATGTTTTCTTGTTCTCTTGCTTATTTTGAGGCTTTTGCAATATCTCTTATCTAATGAATCAAAATAAAGCACCGCTCAGTGGGTGTCAGAACAAAACAAAACACTGGAACAAATGGCTGGAATAAGCCTAGTTTAAAAACAGCGTTGTAAAAAGCACTCACAATTTATTCTCATAATCTCTCCACGCCTTGTCAAAAGGCTTTTTCAGGTCCTGACAAGATGAAAAGAAGGTGTTAGAGTCAGACTTTCATCATCTTACAGTAAAAAACGAGATCCTCAAGACAGACAGAGAAGAATTAAAAGAAGTCTGTCTTATCTTCTGTCTCCTTACCATCTGCTCGCACTAAACACTGTGCTTATGGTAATGATCTATGTAATAGATTTCTACTAGAACATGCCTTGTTGCCTTCTGGGAAAATATCCTGCACACTTCATCTATATTTGCATCATTTAGGAACACTAACGAGGCAAATAATAACAGAAAGTTGGTATTAACATTGTCATTTAATTTCTTGTGAATACCACAGTACACAAAGATGGTAATTATTTGCTATAATGGTATACAGTGGGGTACTATAAAAAATGTCCAACATTTAATATCACAAAAATACGTGACCTAGCACAAAAATGTACATTTTTGAACCTATGAATTTCTTCTCATTTTTTTAAGTTTATGCTTTAAAGCGTATTATACGCTTTTTGACTAATATGTCCTTAAATGAATATAGATCTACATCTACACAAGGAAAACATCACTTCAAGTGCATCGCTTGTACTGTAGATTTCAACTTACACCTTTGACCTCTTTCAGATCCCCTTTTACCAGCGAGTCCAGGAAGAAGTTGACGTTGTGCAACATGCTCTTCAACTGATAAAAACAGAAACATTAAAATGAAAAATGTGAGCTGGCAAAACCCATTTATACCCAGTTTATGTCAGCATATGCTTGCCAACAAGCACATTAAACATATTTTCACTTTAAAAATCTATTTAACGTGAATGCGCCTGGAAGGGATAAGGAGCTGCGGACAGAGAGCTGAGACAACCTTTGGCGAGGAAGCTGAGTTGTCTGCAGATAAGGCCTATCTTGTAAGTCCAAACCGTGACTAATACTAAAAACACTCTATGGGATTATGCAGAAGCCACAGAAAGCCCTCCCTGGAGCTCCATGTGTCTCACCAAGTTCTTCATTGGCGTCAGCAGTTCTTTGGAGAATTCTGCAAACTTATTAAACGCAGAGGCCACTTCCTGTTCTCCATTGTTGCGGAAATTCACGGCCAACTTCTCCATGGAATTGATGTATGCCTCCAAATGTGATACGTGGTCTGGAAGAAGATCAGCAGCAGAAATTCAGAAAACTGTGAAAATATAACTGAGAAATCATGGGGATTTGGCTAAAAGCACATGACGCTAAAAAACAGATAGAGATGTTGACGTGTTTGGGTCTCATAGGGGGCATCTGCCTTCTACTTCATTAATATTCATGGATATCTGAGCTGGAGGAAATGTTTTGCATACGCTGTCAATCTCTAATGAATTAATACAGATTCAAAGACTAAATGAATGCTGCTTACAGTCTAATGTGCATGAACTTCAAAAAACAACTATGGTGTAGTAAAGACGTTTGTAGCAAAATACATCAAATAGATTCA
Source organism: Puntigrus tetrazona (assembly GCF_018831695.1). Lineage (NCBI taxonomy): Eukaryota > Metazoa > Chordata > Actinopteri > Cypriniformes > Cyprinidae > Puntigrus > Puntigrus tetrazona. The sequence continues at coordinate 56,306 of NW_025047820.1, forward strand.
ACGTAATTTCATGTTACCTTGGCCAGAGATGTGCTTTGCTTTGGCTGCTTTCTTCATTTTCTGCAAGATTGTACGGTCAGAGTCCAAGGCCTGTTAAAAAAAGAAAAAATAAGGATTTCACCAACCTTAAATTTTTACATTTACATTTAACATTTATACATCTAAGAAACACCAGTCTTTTTGTTAATCAGGATTAGTGAATATGTTAATTTTAACATATTTATATGCTTTTTAACTCGAGCATGACACTAGCACTGGTGAGGTCATGGGTCATGAAGTCCCTGAATATATATATATATTCATGTTCAGTAAAATTTTTACTAATTAATACTTTTATCTGGTAATATTGTTTTTTAAAATTGTATTGATCAAATGTTATTTAAAATGGCACAAAAATGTCTATTTCAAATGAATGTTGTTCTTTTGAACATACCTATTCATCAAATAATTAAAATGTTATTTTATTAAATTAAATTGAGGTCTCGTGTGGCAGTGAAGACTACAGGATTATATGCTAAAATTTGACCTTTGCCATGACAGGAATTAAATACGCTTTAAACTAGATCACAATAGAAAACAGTAATTTTACATTTTAAGAATATTTCACGATATTACTATTTTACTGTATTTTTGAATTACATTTAGTCTTCTTTCAAAAGCATTAAAAGATTTTACCAACCCCAAACATTGATACGTTACCTTAAATCCAGTGTAAGTCAATTTGCATAAAAGCTTCTGCCAAATGCATAAATGTATTTTCATTCCAGACCACTTCAATTAGTTTAAACTGTGTTGAAATACACATAAACACAAGGAAACACACACACACACATACAGAGACACAAACAGAACTCCAAATGGCTCCTTACAGAAACACATTTCCTGTTTCAAAAACAACAATTACATGCAATCGTGAAATGATTATGAAATAATGAAATACCCAAAGAGCATGCCTGGACAGCTGAAATTAGACCTGCTACACTTTCTATACTAAAATATAATCTAGCTACATGAATAATGCAACAATTGAGTTACTATAAGACAGCAACTAGAGCATAAAGTCGTGTCACTAAATAAGCAAGAGCAAACAAGGAAAAATTAATTAACAGCTTCATAGTTCTTTGTTTACAGCCTGCCATCTGAGAGCATGATACATTACTCAGTGTGGTTCAGAATAGTAAACTGTGGCGAAATCTTCAACAGTTTGGTTCATTTAAAATATTTCCACCCACCACAAAAGTGTACGGCCCATGTTGTACAATAAGAGATCGTGTGTAGCTCTATAAACAAGATTCCAGACTTTATTTCATAGTGTCACAATACCCCTGAGTTTGACAGTCTAGCTTCTTCATGTCTGTAATGGGAAACAGTATTTCCTGTGGATGTCTGTCCCAATTATCCCTCCCTTCATTCAGGATAAACAGTTTGTTCCTTAGGGTGGAGAACGAAGCCCTGCCGAACTGTAACACTTTCCTATAGCTCATATCCCATCAGCATTGCCGTAAACAGGTCTTTATTTAATAAAATTTTTACAAAAAGCCAAATCTCCAAAGTCTTATTATACACTAAAGGAAGGTTTGGTTTATGACTTGAGGGAGTCCCCAGAATGCCTTTGGCAAAATTAGTTTGCTCTTGTAAAGAAAAAAGAGAGAGAGAGCAGCTGCAATGTTTTTTTTATGTGCCTCTGAAGATCAAACTGAAAAGTCAGTCATCGACAACAGTACATTTAACAGACAGTGTAACGCAGCGCTTGTTCCAGGTCAAAAAGCACAGCGAAATGTAAATCAACTCAGCCGTGCTTTTACTATCACACCAATATCACAAATCAATGCGAGGAGGCACAACAAAGCGCATGAGGCCGTAATACACTTTGACATTTTTCAAAGTCATAGTTATGTGAGCGTTATGAGTGTTTACTTCTGAGTGTTCTGAGTGTTTTAACACGCTGTGTGTTCTAGGCCGTTGTTAGATGGCCACATTCACAGAGGAGATGAATTTGGGTATTTGGGTTTTTAAAGTGAAACAGAAATTGTGGTCTTTCATACTGTGACATACACTTCTATACTAAAATATAAGTCTATCCATCGGTTGTTCAAATGTTGGTGATGCATTGAAAAGTGGAAGATTTTTGTGCTAAGGTTGTTAGAACATTAAATACCTGATAAATTTGTAAGAACATTCCATTAATGTTACTGGAAGAACGTTGTTTATAATTTTGCAAGAACATTAACCAAAACTATGAGAACATTGCCTGTTAGCATGACACATTGCAACCATTAAAGATGACGATGTAAATAGGAATGCAAAAGTGTAAGTCAAATACTGATTCTTTACTGTCATTATGAATTACAATGAGACAACATTAGAGCAGCCTACAAATTAAGTGCAAAATACAATTATTTTCAATTATACTTTATACTATTTGATTCAACAACTTTATACCAGAAAAACCAAACCAAACAGTTAAATGAATTAACGTCCATTTGAAAAGATATCGCAGATGTGATATATGGTGTGAATACTGCAGCAACACATTGTCCAGTTCCCAGCTATTGCAGTTGTGTAGAAAAGAAGTGGGGTATTTAATGGGCTGGGCTCAGATTGGAAGAATGTTCGTTCATCAGTCTCACTGCTCAGGGACGGAGGCTCCAGGCCAGTCTGAGGAACATGTGCTGGGTGCCACCAGCTCACAGGATGATATGCAGTAGACAGTGGAGATAATGAGACAGTAGACATGGGTGTCGATCCTAAACATTGAGTGCTTTCACAACATTCATGTCCATCGCACTGTTTATTTGAGGTGTGTTAAGAGTAAGAGAACATTTTCAAAAACTCTACAAAATAACTAAGCAGATCTATGTTCTCCTTAGCCTTGAAATCAACTTCCTTTTAAAAAAATCTCTCAGTTTCTATGGAGACTTCTTCCTGTTTCAAAACAGAGGACCTCTGATTCTGACACTCATGTCTTATCTTGCTGTTTTTATTCTCTAAGGAAACAGGCTTGTCAAATGGCAGCATAAAAGGATTATAAGCAATTAATATTCATTGGTGTCACACATGATAGTGTGAAGAGGAAAATGTAATTCACTGTTATTAGTTCAGAGAGTCTGTAATGAACTCCTCAAACAGCACGATTGAGAAACACTTTGAGTGTGATTTGAAATCATCTGACTTGGCAACCAACACTTATCCCTTATCTTTGGGGATCCTAAAATGAAAACGCTGGCATTAATTACTCACTCTCAAACTTGTATGATTCTTATATTCTGCGAAAACAAAATGAGAAACTTACTGTAGAAGCTTCCACGCTGACATGTTTTTATATGCTTTATGTTGTTCGTACGTTCTTTTTGTAGCTTTTTATTTTTCTTCGACTAAGCCAGTCCAACCTGCAATTCACATATATTTTACGAGGTTGGCTCACTCATAAAATTCATGATTTTTGTTGCCGATCCGATTCAGTTTCTTTCGAATCGCATAAAAATCGCACAAGTGATGTCGTATTTAAATTCGCACAAATTAGCCACCTCGTAAAAAACATACGAATTGGCCATGAGACTGTGTAGGAGCAGTTTGTTTTACATCAAGGATATTTGACTTTCTTAACGTCAGCCTTTCCTATCAGCTCTGTTATGTGTACACTGGGCCAATAACAATTCAACCATGCGGTGGTTCACCTGGAACAGCATTCCATGCTGAAATTCACATTCCCCTGACTAGGCAGAGTGAGATTTCTGTACTCAGCATGGCTAACCTCACGGCTCTTTTGTTCAATGTTGCCTGGCCGTTTGGATTGGCTTTTGTGTGCGTTTAGTGCCATTACATGAAAATGGTTGTGAAATTCACTATAGCACACAGAGAAAGGATAGAACAAAACAAGACCAGCCATTAATACTCAGGATAAACAGGCGCAGTGATGTTGATTCGGTTACACTGCCAAAAGAAATGCCATCCTTCTCTTTCAAGTCCCAAAACCTGGGAGTGAAGCATTACATATTTATGGACAGCATGACATGTTCTCTTATGCTAGGAACACTGTTTAAACTATTTGCTATAAATGTTGATTGCACTAGTATGAATAATATATTAAAATGGGATGCTACAATATTTTAAAATGAAAATGAAACATAAAATTTAGTCTACAAAACATACTTTGGTTAAAACTCCTCAATGGTCATGTAACATTTTACCTTGTCTATTTAAATTCCCAACTCTCTCTTCTGTGTTTATTGCTACCCTGGATTCTGCATAATGCTCGGAAGTGACCTTATTCAAATGATAATGATAATAATAATTAGTTATATTTATATTTCTGGGTTTACAGAAGGGGGAACCTCCTCAACCGCCACCAATGCGCAGCGTCTACCTGGATGATGTGATGGCAGCCATATTGCACTAAACACACACCACACACCAGCTCATTGGTAGAGAGGCGAAAGAGTGATGAAGCCAATCAGTATAGCCAGCTATCTAAATAGAAACTGGCTGTAAACTGAAAAAATCTCACTAGATAATACAGATTCAGACTCAGACAGCCCATAACAATCTGGCTGTGTTTTCTTTTCAGCTTCTCTGGCAAACACTAAATGCAAAAAAGCTGGGTTTAAAAAAAACCTTTTCGTTTAGAAATAAATAACTAGCTGAACCAAAATTGGTCTGGTTTTCTAAAATGAAATAATACCTTAATATGTGTTAATATTATGATATAATATGGCATTTAAAATTTTTAATTTAGTCTACCAAAAAAAAACAGACATTGTACAAAGCACCAGTGAAGATGTTGCTCTGTATCGTTTCTTTACATTTTAATTAAAATGTTATTATTATTATCATTATTATTATTTTTCTTTTGGGTCCTTTTTCCAAAGTTTAGTTCTTTTCCTTGGGAGAAAACCGTGTTTAAATTTATCGAAAGAAATTTAATTATTTACCACAACAGAACAGCTTCTGTACTGAAACATAAAAGCCCCAATGCTTCAAGTCACAAATCCACCATGAGACATGCAGTAATAATGTTTAGAGCTCTGAGGCATTTTATAATTGAGGAGCACAACCAGATGTTTATCTCCCACTTTTGTGCTTAATGAAGCAAAGCCCACACAATTCACTCTCTTCACCACTGCCGTTTCCAGCTACTTAAGCAAGGAGGCCAGAAGTGAAACTCATCACACCACTATGAGATCACATTCTCACAGTTATTAACAATCAACTGCTAAATAAGGTAAAAAGTGACTTATCATTGTCCCACTGGTAGCTGGGTAGGTGTTACGAGCACTCATTTAGACCAGTGGTTTTCTTATGAAGGGGAAAGAATGCTATTTATTTTGTGTCCACAGTGCTCTAAAGACAGTGACAGACACACACACACACATTCAAACGACATTGTTCAAAACTAGCATAAAACACACTCCGATGAAGCTCAGCAGCATAAATAATGTCGAGCAGGTTTATCATGAAGTCAGCAAATGTTCTATGGTGTAAAATAACATGCTGATGCCACTTACTTTGAACACACTAGTTCACCCCAAATAATAACTCTCTGATCATTAACTCACCCTTATTTCATTCCAAACCTTTATGTTTTTCTTCTGAGCAAATACTGATAACCAAATAGTTTTGGTTACCAGTGACCACCATTTACTGTAAGTGACACACGCTGAGAGACTTAAAATATCATATTTTATGTTCCACATGCAGAGGACAAAGTCAGGCAGGGTTTAATGACATGGCAGTGAGACAGAGTATCCCTTTAAATCCATAAGAAAATGGGATCCATATTTGTGAAATCACTTGTAAGTGCACCGTCTTTCATGGCATTAAGCGCTGCAGTAATTGACAGTAATGCATTCATCCTCGGCCTCAATTTTACTTTAATGATGCACCTGGTAGTATTATTTAAAAAACACTATGTTTAAAACTTTTTATTAGAGTGTACCTTCAAGAAACCTGAGGAAAATCGTACTATGCCGAAAATGCTCCAGGAATGAAGATAATAGTAATATCGGGTATCTCCATTCTGAATGAATGGGTAACTATGACTTGCTTTATACGGGAAAAACAAGGCGTGCCACAACAGCCTGGGTTACTCCTGCTGGTGCGGTAGATTATACAAGCACTCCAATTATCTTTCATTATTCCTCTCCGCTGCCTCTGCTAATCCCAATCGCCTCTCATTTCAATTTACTTTGGGCAGCATACAACGGGAACTCACAAGCACGATGCTGTGTTGAAGAGAGACAGTTGAGGTGTGTATTGGATCGTCATCAGAAATGTCCAGGGAAATCTTTTTAGTTCCTGCTTTGTCATTAAGCCACATGACCTAAACACAGACTCTATTATAGCATGGGGTTCCCATTATCTCTCTTGAGGTCAGTGCAGATTAAGGCAAAGCATCTGTGTTGTCTTATTCCGCTCTCAATTCCTCCTCTTTAATTTTCTGAAGTATCAGGTAGGTGGCTAGCTCAAATATTAGAAGAAGAGTGAGATTCAACATTAAATTAACTGGAACAGGTCTTGCACCAAGAGAGCACTGAGCACAGAGCTGATAGCATTCATTATTTAAAGAGATAGTTTACCTAAAAATATGTGTGTGTGTGTGTTTTCAGTGAGGTCTAGTGTTGTTTCATGCTCTGTTAATCTGATAATATGGACAAAATATTTTCTTTTCTCTTCCAAAGAAGAAATAAAATCATACAGGTTTGCAAAAAAAACAAGGTGAACAAATGATTTATTTTTTTTACTTCTTGGTGAATTATCCCTGCAAGTCACACATATTTCATATACTTGCCCTCCACGGCTTCTAATGATTGTTTTGAGCTGCAGGATTTAGTTCAGTGTCTGTAAATCTGCACTAAGGCAGATTACACAGAGGTGTCCTTCATTGATGTAGTCCGGTCTGAGAACTTAAGGTTATAAAGGCTGAATAATGGTTTGGGTGGTGGTGGCTGACTCTTAAGAAAAAAACCAAAAAACAGACCAGCACTCAGACTCTCTTGTAGCGCTTTTGTCCTGAACCCCCCTGGGGCTACGCGTGTGCAAGGCTCACTAGATATTAAGGGTCCCATCCTGTCACACGAAGCCCAAACAATCAAGCATGTAATGCAGTGCACTGTTCAATTTGTATGGCTGTGTATCCACAGGCCAGGTCATCACCATGGTTACTTCACATTCCACTATGTCACTCTTATTAAAGCAGTCATCATTCAATTGTTACCACCCTGACCCGGCTGTATGCTTCAAATTGACACAACTGGGGGTCTGAAAATGTAGACCAATGTGCATAAAAATGAGCTTTGGTTTATTAGGAAGAGGGTGACCTGCGCTGAGTCAAAATATACAATAGCAAAATAATACATATGATAAATACAATTTAAATAATGTTGTCTTTATAAAGCAAAATATATATATATATATATTTAATAAATTTTTTTGTAAATGCAGTAATGACGCCTCTTGGCAAACAGCAGTGAGAATACCTTACACTAACATTATTTTCGTCGTAAAACATGATCCCCATTAACTGGACATGATCCTGGATCAGCATCCTTTTGTTGACCCCGAAACAGCATCCCTATCAACCAATCATCCCATATCCCTAACCCTAAAATCAGAGGGCAGTGATTGGTTCATGGGAAGGTTGTTTCAACAACAACAACAACAAAGGATACAGATCCAGAAACATTACAGGCTGGTTCCTTAGCTCCAGAAGGTCCATGAATCCTAAGCCGGCTTTTGTTTATGCAGCTCAATAAACGCTGGTTGAAAGGCACGTGCTCGTGATAATACAGCAGAAGCTCACTGACGCACGAGGAGGGATATGAGATATGTAACGCGAGAGAAATAAGAAATAAATGCGAAACATTTTACTACAAAAAGGTATCCGTTGCAATTTAACGTGCAATAACGACGAGGAAATGTACGTTAACGCGCAATGAAATATGTGTCATCCTTCCTCTTTCAGTTGCACTGTGTCACAGCACCACATGAAAACGTGCTATTTAATCATTTGAACTATTTTAAAAGCACACTGGTTATATGAACAGAAATGATTTCCTATATTTTAACTGAGGATTTAGCTTGAAATCGCGTTGTTTGCGGTGTTGGAAATAGGCTGCGCTCAGCCCAATGGGTTCAACAAGACAAAGAGCATCAGTGTCTGCTGTAGTAATGTTTGAAGCAGTGTTCATGGAGAAAAATACATGAAAGCCAACACGTTCATTGGACTAAGCAGTTCTGCATTGAAACAAAGCGCCGTAAAACAGGATAAAGAGACACTGAGACCTGCTGCTGCTGACGGACAGGACAGAACACCTTCATTTCATTCACAATGTTGTACAACTTAACTGTCAAATACATAACACGGGATTACAGCGGAAGGCAGCAGGCGAAAGCATATTCTCATACCTCCTCGATATTGTTGGCGGAATTTCGGCAACTTGTCATTTTGGTGTAGAAGGAAGAGGTGGTGGGGGAGCTGTAGTCCTCCAAAGTCTCCGCGATAAACTCATCCACCGATATGAACTCAGGCATTTTGGAGGAAAATTAAGAAAACGCTAATTATAAAAGAAATGCTTCACAGCAAGCCCATCAAAATGATACTACTGCCGGTGAGGAAGTTGGTGTCAAGCTGTTTGGAAAGTCACCACAGCAGCAAAGTAAAGTGCGGCAGTGAAATGTTTTGGCTTATAGTGGCGAAAGCGCATAAAGAGGAAACAGGACCGTTTTAGTGGCAGTCTAGTGCTGACTGTTCGATAGTACGCATGCGCAGTTGGTCAATGGTCTCCACAAAGCGCATCAATGGTTGGGGTGGTTAATACTGGTAAACTATTTTAAGCATCTATTGTGGTCAGTAGTGGAGTGGAGATGGCGTTTTCAAGTGCAGTGTCAAAAAGAATCATAATACCATCAGGGGTCAGTCGCATAAACATAGCCATTATGTTAGGACTGTGTCTTCAGAAGCAGTTTGATTAGCTAGCAATGTAGTAATTTTGCTTTTAAATAAATAAAAGAAATTATTTATATATATATGGTGATTTAGATTCATTCAAGGAATCGAGTCTTTTGAATCTGTTCGTTTACTGATTCATTCTGTACTCTTTATGGCAGGTTACGCTACGCCAGTAGGTGGCGACAAGTGTCTCTTTGTGTATTTAGTCAAACTTACTATAGGAATAATTTAACTGGTCAAGTTAAGTGACCTTTATTTATATAGTGCCTTTACGATACAGATTTAAGTAGTGTCTCGATAATGTAAAATTACAAGAATAAAATTAATCATTATTGAATGCAGCGGTGTTATGGTCCAGCTTGTTTCAATTAATGATATCACTGGAAATTAAGTTTAGCTGAACTGGTACATTGCAAACTATTTGTGCATTTCCAAAATTTGTTCAAAATGTGATATCCTAGTTTGTTTATTCACAGGCTTGTGTTGTTCCTATTAAAGCTGCATTGACTTGTTCAGTTAAAACCGTATTCATTCAGTAGGCTCTTTTGAACTCAATTCATTCAGGTGGATGATTCATTCAAAATTCTGATTCATTCATGAACAAAATATGAGAGAAAATGAAAAACTTTTCCAAGAGAGAGACTATAGCCACACACTGCCTGCCTTTTGATTTGAGAGTATAGAAAAGTGCACAACATATAACGCATCATTAATAAAAGCCTGGAAGTCACCTATCCCAGCTGTCACCTCTGATTAGAGTTTCATTCAGTCAGCCGCAGGCTCCTTTCTACCTAAGACAGCCCAAACGGCCCTGGAGAGAGCCATGTGACCCCTGCTGCACATTCCCAAGCTGTTCATTCACAACTCACATTGTGGTGGCTGGATGCCTAAAGCCCATGCACTGTAAAAATATATAGACCTACCTTTAAGGTGACTACACTGAAAACTCAAACACAAAAAAAGTCAAACATTGCAAAATATTGTACATTAACATGTAAATTCATTCCCTCCTAAAAGTTGCTGTATATTGAAGCTGATAAAATGAAAGCGACAGTCCAATTACAACTGAGATGAAAATAAAAGCTAGGGTCTCCTTCACATTATGGTGATGGTATCAGGTGGGAGATGATTACCATTTCGAAGTACCGCAGTATTCACAATGTATTTTTACACAATGTAAAAAAAACTGTTATATTATGTCTCATGTATAAATGGTACTGCTCAGTTCAGGGGCATAACCATGGAAACTGTGGTTATTATTAAGTGATCATTTGCATGTCCATTAACTGCTAGTTTTTAGTTGAATTCCCATGTGACAGGAAGGCTTCAATGGTGAGTTATATAATTACCCTTCTCTATATCCCAGGAAATGATCTCACATTAGTGGGGTTAGATCATGTACGCTTAAGATTATCCCAGAATCAGAGTGCTGATACAATTTACTATCACTAAGGCACATGTTGTCATGTTTTATGTTATTGCTCTGCATGAGAAAAGTCTCTTTACTAAAGATGAAGGAAGCATGTTCCCTGATGCAATACTCTTTTGTTTTTTTTTAATGGATGTTGGTTTCTATTTGTCATGTCACCAAGTCCCTGAAGCTGCGGCACATACTGCAACCAGGCTGGAACTCATTTCGTTTATCACATTTTCTGCTGTGTATCTCTGCAGAATTGGTTTCTATGAACCTCAAATTGCTAGATTTTTAAAACCCTAAACATGGAAAAATACAAGAGAAGTTCTGACGGTCTAGGCATAAATGAAAGATTTTTCTTCTCAATGAAGGCAATGCTTTAGTTTACTTTCCATATGCCATATCACTTTATTGACAAAACAATCTTCGAATGCATATAAAATAAAATATAAAGCAGCAGCATGATTGGAAATTAAAATTCCTTAAACATTTAAAAAAAAAAAAGCCTCTCACCAAGGCTGGATATATTTGATTAAAATGATTAATTTCTTTAAAACATTTCAACGTCAGTGTACATGAAATCATATAGCATTAAACTTCGCTGAATTTATTAAAGGCACACTCACGCGATTTCTGAGAAACATTGTTGAAAGTGCATTCACCAGTGAAAGGAGTGTCCACTAATAATGGGGGAGGGGCTAATGCATTGCTTATTTGTGAATTTGGGGGGTGGAGCTATCAAGATAGCAGTGCAATACTTTTAGGTATGGCCATGTTTGTTTTGGTCGTTTTAAAATCAACAATTATAGTCAGAAATGAAGCACTGCACCTTCAACAGGCAATTGTTTGTATTGCTAAATTCTTATTAGTTATTATTGTCCATGTCTTTCCTTTTAAAGTAAGTAATGCCATGTGTATATTAATGTGCACGCGTATAATTATTTTTCCTGTTGATCAGTACATTTCTTTGTTTATGTGCATTTTCAACTTCTCATCCACTGACAATAAGCTGGCTGATGTGTGTAGGCAAAGTGTAGAGGATGAGGAAGAGGAAGAGCCCCAGGATAACCAAAATGATCAAAGCAATGATGTACTTCTTGTACTTCTTCCAGATAAAGAACACAAAAGGTTTTCAAGGGTTCTACAAACCAGTTGAAGGATGTCTTGGGAAGCGGCTTAAGGGGAAAAAAATGTATGTAGCACATTTTAGTAAGTACACAATAAATATGCAAACTGATATGAATATCAATATATGCAAAGATAGTGTGTTTTAGTGTCTTACTTTGGTTTGTCAGAGGTTCGGGTTCTTTGCGTGCTTTTCCCACAGGGTTCTTCTCGGCTTCTTCAGCTGTCACTAGGTGGAACTCTGCCTCTACTTTACCCTGCAAACCACATTAATGATTGACGAGTTTGGGTCTACCTTCACGAAGTAAACAAGTGTGTTACAACATTAATTTTACTCTTTGTTGATAAAAAATACTTGTACCATTAGCAGAAAGGTGTTCCCACTGTTGTCCACAAACTGCAGATCTTCTGGTTTCATTTGGCTTAACGCTTGCTCGACTTCTTTTTCTTCTTCTTCTTGTTTTCTTCTCTTGTTCTGCCTCCCTCTCCTCTCTCTCAATGTCCTCTTGGCTCTTTAGTTTGATGGCGGCCACCAGCCCTTCATCCGCTTGCTGCGGAAGATGGAGAAGCGAGGCCAGCCTTGTCTTTGGCCATCTTAACAGTGCATTGCTCGGATGATTTTGATGCCGGACCATATCGCTGAGACGCAACTCTATGGATCCTGGAAAGGAAATGATGTTTTCATGACTAGAAACTAGAAAATGTCATACATAAATCCTTGACTAGTAACTATAACCACTAACCCAAGAAGTCGTTGGAACCGATGCGGTCATAATCCCAGACCTGCAGCACCAGAACAGCCGGTTGATTTGAATTCAGTCTCTTCAAGGGCGAAGAGGGACTCCTTTTTTCTTGTAGATGACTTCTTTCTCAGTAGGAAGATAGTCAAAGTGAAAGACAAAGCGCCAGTTGAAGTTGCCTTCTCCAGTGAGGAATTAAAATGCACATCTGTCTCCTGTTTGTCATCTTCCAGACCTTTAATCCAGCTGGTGAATGTAAAAATATTTTTTAAATAGTAGTTTTTAATGTTTCTAATTTTTATATATGTAATACATAGTTCATATCTTTTTTAAAAACACCTACATCCTCTTTTGATTAATTGAATGCATTCGTGCTTAATTAAAAGTTTAATGTCTTTAAAAATAATCTTACATAGTCCAAATTTTTATATGAAACCGAGGACTGTGAAAATCAAATAAACTGTACATTTTCTGGGCTATTTGATATCTTGTGCATTCTGACCTTTTAACATAGATGTCACTTGACGGCTCTCCGGTGAAAGGATTTACATCATCCAGTACGACATCATCAGTATTCCAGATGATCACACGCAGCTCATAACTAGAAACACAGGTGTAAATATTTTCATTACACATATTGCACATAAGCTAATTCTTATTCTTGAGAAAATTATCTTTAATTCCCATTTCTACGTCTTTTCTATGAGATTTTACTCTTGGAATAATGAATGCGTGCCGTTGTAATTACCTCTCTGGAAGTCTAGGTTTGATATTAACAGGTGGTGGAGGAGGTACATCTACAGGAAACATGTCAATCCACATGTGAACATAGCCCTGCCATGTCAAAAACAAAAACAAGATTATGTTGCAGCTTCATAGAGTACAATGGTGTGTCCCAATTTACCAACTTATACACTATGTTTTAGTGTGATTGATGTGCAATTTAGTGCAATTTTTTGTGTGACTAGTGTGCTTACACTGGAAACTCCAAAAGAGAAATGTTGTACTTCAAATGCCCAGATGATGTACTTAATTACCCGAAAAACTAAGAGCTTTAATAACGTCCTATAATAAAATGTTGGATGACACATTAACCTTTAATGATTCATACATAAGTTGATTGAGCATATAACACATCCAATAAATGTATAGTGTTCACTGTGTCATTTGGAAAACAACATAAAGATGGTTTAATTCATGCTAACAGGCCTTCACTTGCTAAGCAGTCACTATGATGGAGTCTGACCTGAGGGAGGCCTGGCTTTTCGGCGTTGAGCAGTGAGCGGACCTCCACGTGCTCAGGAACTAAAGGACATGCTCCCTCACAGAACTCTCTCATCTCCTTCCAGCGCTGCAGGACACTTAGAGCTTTATGCTCATCCAGCTCTGCATAGTCTTCCTCAGTCTTCTTATTCTTCTTCAGCAACTCTGCAGGATCAAAGTCTCATATTCATTTTTATATACGTATATTTCTATCTATATGTATCTCAATATCTATATATCTATCCATATATATACTGCTTGGAATTGCATTTTTGCTAGCGTTAATGTTGGACTTCAGTGCCATTAAACAATAAAAGATATTTTTTTGTATCTGTGTTTTATGGCAAACTCATTTTCATTAAATAAAGAGAACACAAAATTACTGTTTGTATTACATGAAGGTGCTTTGTAACCTTTATTTTATTTTAATAAACTGGTATTTCCACCTTCTGGAAAAGCCTCATTGGGAACTTTGAAGATCTTGTTGAGAACTTTCATTTCAGACTCTCTGTACTCTGGAGATGGAATCCCATTTTTGCGGCAGAGCTCCAATAATATCGCAGTGGGCTTCTTGGCATCTCTCCATTTATTATAGCCATCCCTGAAATCACAAGACATCCTAATCTGATTTAACCTGTAGAGAGTCAAATGAAAATCAGGCCACAAAACACCTGATTTATCTCAGTCTCTTAAATGTCTCAGCTGCAAACAACTTCTTAGAGCTCTTCGAATATGAGCCTAAAACAGTCAGTGAGCTTTGAGAAATTCTGATGACTACGACAGCAGTGGTCACGACAGAGATAATAATACTAATCATCATTATAGTAACTACCACCACCATCATCACAGGCTAAAACCATTACCCACTTATCATAATGAAGAGCCAGGCCACACCCGGCGCGATGGCGGCTATAGAAACGGTTCTCCAGGTCCACGCGGGTCTCACCAATAAGGTCATCAGAACCCACGAGGTCATGGTCAAACACGTACAGCGTGAGCTCGGTCTCCAGGGGAAGGACACGGTCAGTTCAAACACTCTGTGGAAGACAAGTGCTCAGGATATCAAATCAGTGACCCACTCTGAAAACAGTCATATCACAGATTTATCCCCTTTAGCTCAAATCACGCTCTCTGTCAATATGTGCATGTGTCTTCAAGAGTTAAAAACACTGTACATCTAAAGCCTCTATGAAGAATTTAATTTAATCTTTCATTCTTACAGCCACCATACTAAATGTTGTCAATATATATTTATTCATTTTGTGAGCAGAAGGAACTTACTCTCCAAACACTGGGTTCAGTTGTTTGGGAATGTAGCGCTCTTTGCTGTCCATTTGCTGCTGCCAACTTTTACCACTACATAGGGTCTGCCTTTCCATTCGGATCTGTGGGTGCCAGATTGGTTGCCTTGGGGTTGAAAGGAAAAAAAAGCATAAGCAGTTCAAATTCAGATTCAATGCACAGGAAATATAAGGGGCAATGATTGAAAACTGCACCACTGGGAGGCAAGCGATGCACCCTTCAATGTGACATTCTCCATTTAAAACCATTTATCATTTTTCTAATTTTTGTATACAAACACGCATGGACTATTTATCTACAAAATATAAAAGCTGATACGAAAAAAAGTAGTAAGTTGCTATGTAACAACAGTTATTTTCTTCTGTATTGTGATGCACATCAGAGTGTAATGGATTATAAAAGAAAAAACGTAACATGTTTTTTTAATTAATAAAATGGAATTTTAACAAGTGATACCTACTTTCACTACATATATTCTCACAAGGACTTTGATGGGTGTATTTTGGGAATCCCATTAGTGATCTGACAGTCTGCATCCTCGTCTTCTGGGCGATGGGGTATATCAGAAACGATCCCTGCAGTGAAGCACAGCTCTGCTTTAACCTCTAATCCTTGACTTTTTCATGCATGCTGTCACACTGTTGATCCAGCGCATGAGAGCATGTAAAACGCACATCTTACCTTATATTTACCCATATATCTCATACTTTCATCTTCCTCTTCATCTTCCAGGCTGGATTTGCCTTTGTAGACAGGAAATATGTGCAACCAGTCCATGAACTGACTGAATTCGTTTTCAAGTTCAGACTTGTAAAGCTGAGGGAATGAAATAACAAAAGGGGGAACAAAGAAAAAGGACAGAAAATGTCAATTGCAAATAGCTTTAGATGGCTAAAGAGCGTCAAGAAAACTCTGTAAACACTGTATTGAATAAAACAGAAAGGATTACAGTTTGAAGTACATATCGAACCTGTAAAGTGGCAATTTTCTTCCTCTTTGGAGCAGGCGGCTCTATTTCAATCACAGCATCATCATCCTCTGCCTCTAGTGCTGCCATGCTCAATGGTGCTCCATCTGCAGAATGTGACATTGCAGTTGCTTTAAAATGCATTAATTCCTAAGCATCCTAAAGCAGAGGATACGGTCACTTGGGATGCAATAAAAGGGATGAATGTCATTACACAAGACAGTTGAAACCAAGTGACATCCATAAGTAAATTATAATAGACCTGTTCTCAGAAGTAATTTCCCACTTTCAAGCAGCCTAAAGATATTTAATGCATGGATGAAATAATTTACCTTCAGATTAGGAGATGTGGTCATTTAGGTAAAACTAAAAATGTCAACACATGAGAAAGTTCAATCCAAGTGTTATCCACAAACACGTTATACTAGACCTAATAATTTCACTTTCTGTCCAGACCTAATTTATTTTTATTGCATGTTTGGAGTAATTCACGCAGCAGGCTAACCAAGTAAGTTCATGTCTTGTTCATCAACATTTGCATTTTGTTATGTAATGCAAATGTGATAATCAATTTTTAAGCACCCAAATACGTTTTAGGCCTCTGTCCAACTGGTTTGACTCAGATGTCTTAATTTGCTGTTGTTTTTACCTTGCAAATTCAGAGCGTCGATACATTTACATGATACAAGTGTCATTGACTTGTTCACTCAAATGATTTGTTCAAAAAGCTCATTCATTTATAATAGAGTAAAAACAAAATCATGCTTGCATATAATACCTCCATCTTGCCCATCTTCCAATTCATCCTCTTTCTCCTCCTGAAGAAAAAGATGGAAAGAAGTCATTTAAATGTTGAGAAAATCAACAAAGCACAATCTATTATCAAAATATAATTTATCACCTGTTTTTCGAGTTCAGCAAGTGATGCATAATATTTAGACCACCAATCAAGCTCCTCCTTTTCTGGTGGCTCCTCTTCCAACTCCTCCTCTTTTTTAATCACCTTTTTGATTGGAGACTGAAAATGCAGTTTTCCACAATACATTATTTAAAACATTTAAACTCATTTACTCACCCTTGTGTCATTCCTAACCATTAATTTGTGCACAGGCCTTTACACTCTAAACATGGACATGGATTTTTAAAAGCCAAAAGCACACACTCATGATTGAAAGCATCCCATTTGGATGTCAGCAGGGGTCTTGGCTATTCAGTGGCTGCCCAATTAATCAGAGTGATCTAACAGCAGGAGCTCAAACTGACACAAGAACACACTTCACTGCACTCAACAAACCAGCAGATTCACACCATAATCAACAGGTTAATGTAATGCGAGGGCTTCACATTTAATAACTGCAGGCTGTGGATGGTTAAAACATGTGCGCTAAGTACTCATTAGGAGCTATTTCAAACATCCCAAAGCAGCCAACTAACGTCATTTCACCCAGACTGGATACTCCATGACCCAATGGCAGCTGTATGAAAAAAATGCTTAAAAAATTTCAGAAAAGTGGTGGAAGATGGCAAACACAATTTCAGCTTTGGAATTTAGGGAACACTACAGAATGTGTTCCTTCTTATGGACTGAAAAAAACCAGTGGAACTTACCGTGACTAAGTTAAATGGGTTAACAGGAATTTTGCTATGCTTCAGAGGAAGTCCACCCAAGTCCATAGTGATCAGCGTGGCTAGAGGAGTGGTCTTCTGCGGAGGCTTCTTCTCTAAAATTGTGACAAAATGTTTAGGAATTTTCTATGTGAAAATATATTAAAAACTATAGTCTATATTCTATATTAAAAAAAACAGTCAGCAGTGACCATGTTTAAATGGCAAAAATAGTGATATTATTCCAAATGTGTTATTACTCTGATTAAAATCCATCTTATTTAGAGTGTCTATTGTTCAGTGCAATGCAGTCCAAATGTAGTTATGAATGCAATAGGCAGTCGTTTTGGATCAATCAGACTTATAAACATTGTAAAAAAAGCAAAAAGAGCTTTAGGAATCTCTTGAGCTCTCATTTTGTAATTTTACTGGAATTAATTATTGTGTGTTGCTGTTAAGGGCATGGATGAGAAAGTAGTTAATTGAATAAATCTTCTTACTTAACCATAATATACAGTAGATTCTAGAAAGGAATAACGTGCACACACGTGTGGTTAGTGTCTTTTGTCATTTCAGCAAAGTTTCATGCCATCCTAGTTTATAAAGAAAGAGAGTCTGGTGCACTTTTGAATGTAAATTATGCACACATATCAGAACAGCAGATGCTTTATTTTTTGGCCTTTAAACCACAAACATATGAGCTATAAAAGTTTCCATACCCTCAGGCTCTTCCTCCTCGTCTTTCCACTCCTCTTGGTCCCTGGGACCAAACTGCACAAGGTTTTGGACCACGTGAGTTCCCACTAGGACCAGCCTACCGAATGCTCTCTGCTCCATTACGAAGACAGTAAGAGGAGGATGCAGGTAGACAAGCTCTGGAAGTTCCTGAGGACACATAACCAGTTATGAGCTACTGTGAAGTGATGATAATAAAAGCAAGGGAAAGAAGATTAGTATTAAATCTTCATCAAATACAGTTGAGGTCAGAATGTTCAAAATCTGCAAAATGTTATTTATTTTACCAAAATAAGAGGCATTATAAAAATGCATGTTGTTTAATAAGTTATTTCACATAAAAGATGTTTACATAGATAACATAATAAGAGCTGAATTCATAAAAATTACCCTGTTCAAAAGTTTATTATTATTATTTTTTTAAAGATTATTCTTATTTTGTTTAGTGATATTTATTCAGGAGTCTGTTGTTTACCTTGAACAGTTAAACTGCCTTCCTTTACATCCCACACATTCTTTGGATTTCCAGCATTTTTGTGTATTTGAACCATTTCCAACAATGAATGTTAGATTTTGAGATACACCTTTTCACACTGAGGACAACTGAGGTACTGATACTGCATATGCTACAAAACCATGCTTTGAGTTGGAGCTTGAAAACTTTTTTCTAATTTGAAGAAACTTATTTTGTCTTCTGGAAAACATTTTTTTGTAGCCTCTGAAAGGCAGTACTAAATAAAAAAAAAAAAAAAAACGATATTTAAGCAAAATCAGAATAATTTACACATTTGCATTCTGTTCAAAGGTTTTCAACCCACGGCTCTTAATGCATGGGTTTAAAAGAAACACAACCTTAAAAATAAAGGGATGTAAACTTTTGATTATTTTCTCTTGTACACTATATGTAAACATCTTTTATGTGAAATATCTTATTTAGGTCAGTATTAAATAAAAAATGACATTCATGTATGATCCATCTTATTTTTGGAAAATTATTAGCATTTAAGAGAAACTGAAAGGGGGATGATTTGACCTCAACTGTATTTGCTTTGGTGTTAGCAAAAGTCACCACCAAACAGTCGCAAACAAAACTAATAAAGACTTCACATTGCACAATAAAACATTCTGAGCAAGAAATCTCACCATTGAGATGCACTCACTGCTTTTACCATTTCTTAAACAGGAAATGTGATCAGTGCTTGTATGGTAAGCATGTTCTCAACACAGCTCTTGAGATAAGGTCTAAAACTTTGAAATAAGGAAGTCTTACAACATCAAAGTGTTTAACCACATCATTGAAGTTGGGATTCAGCTTGTAGCTCTGAATTTCCTCAGACTCGATCATATGGCCCGCACACTCAATCTTCACTTGAGGTCGCTCCACTTCAAACAGGTTGACTCTTTTCAGGTCCCTCAGGCCCCAGTACAGCACCTGCCATTTAAGGGTTTGAGATCAAAACAACGTAGACAAGTACCAAACCAGTCAGCTGGCAAACTTGTACTGGAGGTCGATCCATGCTGCTATTTTAAACACTCTCTTGCAGAGTGATTTATGAACACATCTGATGAATTATGTTATTTGGCATTGAAAACCTTTAAATTGTGACATTAAATTAAAAAAAGTTTTCCTCAGTTTACATCTGTTCAAGTTTGCACCTCTATTCTGTATTTCCTGAGCACAGGTCGAACTCCTCTGGAATGATAAAATAGCATTCTTCTTCCATGTACTGTGGTTCCTTGGGGTCAACGTCCAGTGGCAGTGCTGGCTGAGATGGATTATTGACACAAACATTTAAAAAGCATATTTAAAGACACTGATTACAAAGACTGTCTGATAACAATAATAATACAATATTAATATACCACAGCCAGATATAATAACAATATTATTTCAGAATATTACTTTTTGAGCCTTTCTCAATATAAAGAGATTACTTTCAAAAACATTAAATATTTTAATTTGTTTTCATTCAGGTGTATTAAGCTGCTCTCTAACAGACAAACGAAAGTCATATCTATACATGTATTAAGTGTCACTCTTCTTACTGCCACTTCGGTGAAATTAATGAGAAGAACTAGAGTCCCACCTCTCCGAAGTTTGAGTAATCCAACTCGATGAGCTCAAGAGCTGCCAAAATTTCTCCAGCTTTGCTCTTGCCTTTTGTGATCTCAAAAACTGCAACTGGGGTTTTTATATGGCTCTTCTACAAACTTCAACTCTGGCTTTGCAAAAAAGCACGACCAAGGGGCTTGTGGACTGCCCTGTTATAACATTCAAACGCACCACAAATAAATTACACTGTATAATTAGCCATCATATTTCTGACTTCTCATATTCTAGACTATTCATTCATTGATGTTATATGCAAGTACTTTTAGACTTTGTAAACAGGAATAATCAATATGCTATGACATTAACTTTATTATATATATGATTTAACAATAAACCAAGACCTATGCATTTATTTAAAAATGTTTTTTTAAGTGCCATTTAAAGTTGATTCACAGATTACAGCATTCCAAAACGCATTAAAAACTATCACTCACTAGTTTGTTGTAGTCATAGATGTTGATGATGATCACAGGAGGGTCTTCTCTGAACTCGTCCTTACTGCCCTCCATCAGAACCTGATCGTAGAGGAGTAACTCACACCACGTCGGGGACAGAGTTTCTTCCATAACCTACAAAGAATAAAATCTTTGAACAATCTCTCGGTCACAAAATTGCAATCAATAAAGGCTGAATTTCTATGGCTCTTCAGATCTCAGTAGGACTGAATGGACTTGTCATAAATGGGCAATAAATCTCATTCGAATTTTTTTAATGCTTTTTCTATCCAGTGCTTTTTATTGGGAAAAGAGAGAAAAAACTCAAGTGTAAATACATATGAGACCCACCCGTGTGACCTGACACTGTGTGCTGAACACAACCTTGGCAAAGGGGTCGGACAGTCCATTGTCATCGGCTGCAATAATGCCACGCGCTTGATAAATGTGAGCACGTAACTGGAAATAACGACTGTCTGGATGAAAGGACAAAAGGAGGGACTGTAATTTTCGTGAAATGTCATCCAAATTAAAATATATAGATTTTCAAAGCCAGCCAAGACAAATTATAGAGAACAGCCGAAATGTTTGCAGTAGCTAAAATGAATTTCATATAGTACCTTCCACCGCTAATTTGGTGGGAGGCATGTTCTGAGGAATTGATGCACCAGAAGTCGCCTCTTCGTAAATGGGTCTGAACTCTGCTGGAAGGCTGGTGACACAGTTTTTAGCATACTTTGTGATACCAAGCCACATATATACTTCCAGTTTCGCGAAGATTTCCCCCACTGGTCCTCCAGGGGTCTATAGAACAAACAAATTAAAAAATAAGTCATAGAAAACTGTTCAAAAGTTTTGGGTCAGCAATATTTTGTTTTATGAGCTTGAAAGTCTTTTTGAGCAAGGCCGCATTTATCTTATCAAAATTACAGTAAAAACAATAATGTTGTTAAACGATTTTGCAATGAATGCTATGTAGTAGGAATTCACCTTCAAGTACACAGCAGTGATTTTACCGCAGTCTTTACCCTTCTCTTCCTCCACCAGCGAGAATAGGATAGAGGGGGCTGCAATCCTGGTGTAGGCCACTCGCCTCCCTCCACTCAGCATCCACAAAAACACATCAGGGAGAGTGCTCTGAGGCTGCCATATGAGAACGCAAACATTTACTTATAGTTCTGGTGGTAAAAACATGCATTTTTTGTTATACATCGAGGTAATCATTAAGACGGAGCAAATTTTGATAGCATTACTTCAACAGCAAGAAAACGGAGCCTCTTTGCGATATTCTTGAGATCTGCCAGCCTGTCTTTAACTGTATTTCTGGTCACTCTCTTTCTCATTCTCAGGGCCTGCTTGGCCAGCAAAACCTGCAATTCACATCAAATTCTCAGTAAAGACTCTTAGTGGGTTTAACCATATAATTCATCAGTATACTTCTGTAATACCAAATCAATACCGTCACTCACAATGTTCCTTTTGATGAGGCCCACGCGGCACTTATCCAGGGTGTTTTGACGAGCATTCCTCTTCCTGTCTAAGTTACTGCTGTACTGCCTAAGAGCGGTAAGAACATGCTTTCTATTATCGATGATGTACGATGTAAGAGGGGAAATACAGACTCAGTATAGTCATGCAAATGTGTCCTACTTGCAAGTGGAAAAGAATTCCAGCACGGCATCCACCAAACGCTCTTTAGCCTTGATTTTTGATCTTTTCAACAGCATCTCCACTTCATCGATACCATATTCCTTGAAGAATATAAGACACAAATTCAATGTTAATGTCAATTTTAAGTCAAATAGATGCTTTTGAAAAACATAAGCAGAATAAGGTTTTCATATTCTGCTCAAAAACACAATGTTAAATTTCTTCTCAGTGTCACTTGCCAGTCGGTCAGCCATCTTGGACAACCAGTTGCTGTTGTGGAATCGGAAGGTGTGATCCTCGAAGTAGCTCCACACAAAGCTACATGGTTTCTCTCGAATAAAGGGAATGCAACTGAATGATCTGGATGATAAAAATGATCACGTTTGCTGCTGTTCTTGCATCATCCTACTGCACTCCACATAAGGATAAGCTGTCAGTCTTGAGAATGTCATTTCACCTGTCGTATTCAGTGGGCTGTGGTCTCCTAGGTGGTGTGACGGATTTGTCTCGAGGGCCAGAGTTCAGAAGTTCATCTCTCTCCAACTCGTCGTCTGATTCCAACAGCGGCTGTCTGTCCTCAGCCAGATTCTCCTGACTACCACTCTTGCTGGACTTCATCACAACATCTGCAGTTTTCCCATAATTCCCTGTGAAGTAGTGTAAATGAAACTAAATATAATTAAAAACAGTACTAAATTGCTACTAAAAAGAACAAAGCTCTACATAAAATGACTGGCTTATACTAAAACAGCTGTTTATATTAAAGCTTATGCTATGAGATTAAACAGTCTAACCTTACCTATAGACAGCTCGAAGGTGACTGGTTTGGAGCCAATGGAAGGATCTATCATTGTCACCTCAAAGAAGGATGCAAACAACAAAAATTCATCCTTCTCTCCAGTGAAGTTCTGCATGAGGAAATAACAGATACACTATGGATTAATGTAATACTGCAGGATATATTGTATTATATTATTTTTAGACAACAGTTCAGCAAACAAGTAATGAACATTTTAGACATAAAATTGGAAATTATTTAGTCTATTTCTCCTCCAAGAAAGTCTCTAAGCAGCAAAGTAGTGAATATGATTCAGTATTTTTGAATATAGTGAATGCTTCAATGACTTAAAGAAAGAGTTTACTTAATTATTTATTACTCATACTCATTTATTACTCACGCTTATGTTGGTTCAAACCCATAAGACTTTTGTTTATCTTCAGAACACAAATGAAAAGATATTTTGATTCATTCTCTGCTCTCTGGCCCTACCATAGACAGCAATGTAATTAACACGATCATCCAGTGAAGTAGCAAGGAGATCTGTAAAATAATCTTAGATAATAAATATGATACACAAAGAAAACAAAAATAAAGTTTTTTTAACCATTTGTTACATGCCACTTGCTGACACAGAATAAAGTGAAAAGTAATCTCTTAGCTTCATAAAAGGATGTCACATGGATTAATTTACCGATCTCCTTGCTATGTTTCTGACATTGATCATGTTAATTACATTGCTGCCTATGGGAAGGACAGAGAGCTCTCATAAATCATCAAACATATCTTTAGTATGCGTTCTAAAGAAAAAATAGAGGTCTTTACGGTTTTGGAGCGACATGAGGGTGAGTAATTAATGAATTTTAGTTTTTGGATGAACTATCCCTTTAAAGACAGCCCCTTTGTTTGTTTTCTAACTGAATAAGTGATGTTAATGAATTAAGCAAATTATTCTTTGACTTCATAAAGTCACCACCTGCCATAACAATGTAGCCTGAAGAAACAGTCACTGAAAACTTCCACACACTGTTATATAATTTTGCTCACCAAATCAGATTTGAAGACCATAGAACAAACTCTTGTATGAGCTGAAATAGTACACACAGTAGACTGTCTTTTCTCTTGCTATCAGGCAAACTTGGTCACTGACCTCAGGAAGAGGGGTGAACATCTTCCACTTCCACTGTAACAGCAGCTGGTACCTCAGCGCCAACATCTTCAGCTTCTTCAGCAGGCCCACTGGGACTCTGCACTGCTGAATAAAATCATTTTCCAAATGTTATTAGAGTACTAGGACGTCTTTGAAACATGTTTGTGTGTGGATGAATGCATAACTCTAAAAACACACTGTATGTGCTAAAATTTTCATATTGCCACTAATGACAAACAAATTCCTGATGTCTGCCATTGGTTAAACAAAGAGGTAACCCTGCCCCAAATGTCACACTATTGGCTGAGCTAATGTTGTTATGTTTAGCCTATTTCAAGATGCACAAATAAATAGATTCTTGGGAACCACTTCAACACACATAATCCTTAAACCATATATTGAAACTACCTTCTTTGCCTGCTGTCTTCTCTTTGGACCTTCGACTCTTGCGTTTAAGAGTAAGCTTGCTCATTTTGCTTTTCACAGCAGCAATGGACTTACTCTCCGTGACCACAACTGTAGGGGAGGAATAAACCTCCACACTCAGCGAGAGCAGTACTCTGCCCCTATAGAAGATCCCTTCACTCAGACCTTCATTAAGATCCCTGTGGATGTCTCTCAGTGTGGAGTTTTGAGGAGAGCCGTAAAGATTGACCCATGTAGGGCCAAAGGTGGGATTGAAACCTGATGGATGGAGGAAAGACGGCAAAGTATATTGCAGAAAGAATATTAAGTTGTTCAAAAACGAGGTAACTCGAGGTAAATAAGGATGCAAATACATGACTCGGAATATAGTACTGATGATCCACATAAACAAAAAAAAGAAAGATTCTAATTATTTAAATCACCCTCATGTTGTTCCAAACCTTCCAAAATATTGGTAATCAAACACATTTATTTCCTTTTGACTTGTACTGAAGCTGCAGCTGTTTGGTTGCCAATATTCTTCAAAATATCACCTTATGTTTTCCACAGAAGAAAGAAAATCAAATAGGTTTGGAATGACATGGGGTGAGTTAATGAAGAACTATCTTATTAAATTTGCAGTGGTCACTATTAAAACTGACCATTTCGATTGGGATTGGAAATTTGCAGAAGGTCCAGGAAGTGTGTTGCCACAGCCACATCTCCAATGTTGGCATCATCAAGGATCTGTATTTTGATTCGTCGAGCAAGAGGAGGAAATTGCTCAATGAAGGATATCTGTTCATTCCACTCAGGGGCATTAGTGTTGCTGTTTACTGATGTTTCCCCCTGTTACACATGTAAATGTAATAATTTGTACAGATTTTAAACAAGCAATAAAACACATTTTTCACATTTTACTTTTATTTTTCATTTTACAGTATTCTGCTATCTACTTCATGCAGCATTTGACTGAATCTGACTGAATCATACGCTGCTCTCTATATAGCATGTGTTACTTAAATAAGAACAGAGCATTTAAGTTTGGCTTCTGACACCACTTGAACTTTGTCAGAGACAAGCTCTGACATCATAACAATTTATTTTGAGCTGAAATGTTTGCCAATACCCTTTGTAAGTCTCCGAGAGCAGTTCAAATACTGACGCACCTCAGCCCATTTAACAAACAAACGCACCATCAGGGTGTGCGTGTTTGTGTATCCCTTGACATAAGTGTTATTTCACATAGGATAAGTATGTGAAAATATACAAGGAAAAGAAACTAAAAGATTGAAAGATAATTTGACTGTTTAAATAGTAAAATCAAGCCATGAAACAATGCAACCAAACATATTAGTTTGAAATCACCTGCTGGCCAGCAATGTGACCTGAACATAAGGGTCAAGGAAAACTTTCTTGTCTCTCATTATCTTCCCCATGAAACCCGAGTTCATGCTGGGCAGACCTTCAGCTTTGAAGATCTTCAAGACAAACTTTGCCCAAGGACGTTCTGATGGCATCCTCTTTGGAAGAAGAAGGTTCCTACAAGCCGCAAGAAAATGTACCAGTATATTAGGTTTCAGATGCTGAAAACTGAACCTACTAATGTCAATAACTAAAGAACCAAACATCTAATATTAATGTCTCTTTTAGGAAAATATGTCCTTAAAAGGAGAACAGCCATGTTAACATAAGGCAGTCTCTTACTTTTCAATGTCATCATTCTGGCTGCCAGCTGGTGCCAAGCTGACCATGCCCATGGGGTCTCCTTTCATCACCACGCTCACTGTGCACTTCACATAGCCTTTAATTCCCGAGCGGGTATCTTTTAGGTCAGTAAATGCGGAGCCCATTTCTGGTAGAAACGGTGATCTGTGAGATATATTGGATGTGTTAAGTTGTTGTAATTATAAATGTTGCAGTAGACCTATAATCATTCTTTTTTACCACCGGTGATGAGTTAATTATCACCATTAAAACGTCTAGGGAATGTTATTATCGTTTTACCAATGAAATGAACTCTCAACTTCTGTAATCTTTATTTAAGCTGTGTGTATCAAAGCTCGCAATAAGCACTTTTTCTTTCTTAAGCTGGGTTTATCTGGGTTTACCCGGCTGCTGATACACTGTGCTGATGTCAATCTTAAACGTTCCTATGCGGGACATCAAAAAGGCAAGGATTTTCTTATGAACCACCTAAAATATAAGAAAAAAGGAAAAATTATTAATTCACAACATTCATATTAAACATTGTGTAAGATAATGTAAAATATGGCAATAAATATATTACCTTACAAATCAAAAATTATTTGTATTATCATTACTACTGTATATTTCTTACTGTTAACATGCATCTTTAGACATTACAGACTAAATAAAAGCGCAATAAAGCCATTTCAACTTCTGTATATGCAAAAAAACTTATGCAAGTCACTTTAAATGTCTTTAATTGCCCTCCGATAGTATTTCTGAGAATACTTACAGAAATCTCAATCACTTTATCAAAAAGCACATCTTGTGTCTCTTGGAATTCAAACATGAAGTTCTTAAAGACAAAAACAGAAACAAAACAAATCAGAGAAATGCCTAAAGCTTCAGATTCTTAAAGATGAATGTTTGTGCAAGTACTTACCTCATTGTAAAATGGACAATTGGTAGACTTCTGAGTAGCTGTGTGCTTTTTCTCATCTCCAATAGTCACATACACTG
This sequence comes from Puntigrus tetrazona, assembly GCF_018831695.1. Lineage (NCBI taxonomy): Eukaryota > Metazoa > Chordata > Actinopteri > Cypriniformes > Cyprinidae > Puntigrus > Puntigrus tetrazona. Next base: position 83,643 of record NW_025047820.1, read on the forward strand.
CTGGGTTAATGTTCACCCCGACAAGTTTTTGAGCTTCAATCACATTTACATTCACCTGAGCAGAAAAAAAAAAAGTTTAATAAAAGACTTGAACATTCTAGATTCTCATCAAACAGAGTCAGGTATAAGGAAAAACTTTTAGAAATATTTGTACTTGAAATGGGCAGACCTTATTTTATTATTTTACCTGAAAAGACTTCACTTTAGGTGTGACAGCAAGCTTGTGCTTTGCTATAGCCCTGCAACGACTACACAAATAAAAAAGGGTTTTATTTATCAGACTTGTTACATTCTCAGATTACATTTCAAATATGGAAATTAAATGATTTTTTTTTTTTAGTTATACATTTTTAAATTATACATTTGTAACGTATTGCATTACACTGCATTGCGGTAAAATAGGTTTCTTTATGGTGTAATGTATTAAACTAGAAAAGTATAATGTAAAAATATATATAGTGTAAGTAAATGCATAAACTAAAAGGTAAATGAAAGTCACCTCAGAATGGGTGTGAATGCTACATTGGCACATTCGATATCTGCAAAGTCATAATCATCATCAGAGTCATTATCATCATCTTCGCTCCTTTCTCTTCATCAGTTTTCAAAAGACTGCGTCCGATCATTCTCGTCTCACGATCCAGCTGCTGAGGACGCAAGCCGTCTGAAGAACTACACATTATTAAATATGTCAATGTGAATTCCATTAATAAAGGATATGAAAATATGTATGAGTTGCACATGTACAGATGTCCTTACTTCGGTTCTGTGAAGCCTGTGTTCCTGATGACAAGCTCTGAGCTGAAATAAAGTACATTCAGATTTACAAAAAATTGACACAAAACTTAAAAATGTGACTTAGTTATTAAATAAATGAAATGAGTACATCCATCCTAGACCCCTGCATTTAAAGACCCCTAAACCTCTGCGAAGACTATAAAATGCAAGTGATTGCGCTGGTGCCTCTAGCGTGCTTTTTAACTTTTAAACATTGTTAGCTATATGCTTTACCTGTTTTAGCATATGTATAGATTTGCTTTTAGGCAAGTTGTCATAATTTGAAAAGACTAAATCGATCAGTCATAGTTTACGATCAGCTCACTGTCTGCTTGATCATTATGCATTAAAAAAAGCGTATAAACTATTTAACAAACAAAAAGTGCTCCAAACGTTTTCTAAATTAACTTAATAAAAAGAACTAAATATAATCATTTTGCCATTACACTCAAAACCTAACTAGTTTAATAGCTGAAACAGTAGTAGAATGGGAAAAAAAGACGGGCTTGGGTCGGTAATTCTGATAAACTGTCTGCCACAGGCTGGAGTTAGGAGTCTATAATTGAAGATTGAGGAATAGAGGAAAGGGAAGGAGGGACTGATAGAACAAAATAAAGAATGGAGCCTAGGGTAGGAAGAAATAATTGATAGAGGCAGGGAATGAGGGGAGGATAAAAGAAAGAAGAATGGATGAAAATACATAGCACAATGGCCGGATGGATGGATGGAAGATAGAAAAGGAAGAATATACGGAAGTAAAGAAGAGGTAGAAAGGTAGAAAGAAAGATGGCTGGATGGATGACGCATGGAGAAAAGGAAGTAAAAAGGGTAGAATTATGTAAGAAAGCATAAGTAATAAAAGGAGGGAAAATAGATGGGATGAATGAACTACTGGACGAAGGAAGGAATGAGAAAAGGAAAAAAAGTTGGAGCAGACGGAAGGAAGATGTTGACAATGAAAGATGTGAAAATAGATAAAAGGAAAAGAAGAACAGATGAAAAGAAATACAAAATGAAAATAGAAAATGGATGGAAGAAGGGACAGAAGAAAGGAAGGCCAAATAAATGAATTGCTGGATGGAAAAAAGGGAGGAAGGAAATAGAGGCAGAAAGGACTAGTGGATTGCAAAGGACAGAAGAGATGGATGGATGGATGAATGGATGAAAAGAAGAAAGGAAAAATGCAAGGTAGCATGGATGGGAAAAGGAAGAAAGGAAAATGTTGGAATGGATGGAAGGAGATGTTGAAATAATGAATAAAAGGTAAAACAAATGAAAGGTAAAACACTAGGAAAGGAATAGTGGATGGGAGGAAGGAAGGATGGATAACTGGACAGATTTAGGTGGAAGGATGAGAGGAACATAACGACGTCTCTCACCCGTCAGTGTCCTGTTCTCTGATGAAGTCATCACCGTCCCACCCGCCTGCAGCCCCTGAAGAGGTTGTACTTCACCTCCAGCTTCGATGTAGATCTACACAATAAAATCCATCAGCGCACACCAACATCCACCACACCACTGTGAGAATATGATGAAGAGTATTTGTTTGATTCCCTCACATCGGTGAGACTGTGCTGAGCGTCTGTGAGGGGCTCCACGGGCAGCAGCTGCCCCACAGACACCACATGCTGCAGGCTGATCACCAGCCTTCCCAGCAATCTGTGCACATCGGGGATACACTCAATTCTTCTGGAACGTTATGTTCATTAAAAATCATTTAGTTCATTTCCCTCAGTCTTAGTTATAATGCGGTGGCTCTGACCTGTTGCTGAACATCTTACTGCAGTTGTAGACGCTGATTGACAGAATTTCATCCTCTCGACCTTTCCATAGTGAGGCCATCTGAAGTGCTGAGTCGTGCAAAAAACACACCAACAACAAGAGGAAATACTGCTCTGTCCTCCGACATCCAGTCAGCGGAAATGAGTAAAAAGTCTGGCTTACTTTGGAAATATGGATATTTCTTCTTACAAATGCATGGATTCGCCACAGGGAGGCCTTTGGTCTCCCAGGAACTACGCAAGAGGCGTTTTATTACGTTTGTGCACACTTTATTTAACGTGATTCGGACTGTTAGCGGGAAACACCCACTTTTACTACAATGATAATAGAGCTTGGGCAATTTATAATATAACTGCAGCTGACTCAGCCTGAAGAGAAGAAAGTCATATGCAGCTAGGATGGCTTTGGGAGTACAGATATTAATAGCCCATTTTTTAATTTTGAGTGAACTAACCTTTTAAAACAAAACATAAAATACAGTTTTTGGGCGTAGGCTTATTTAAATTTGATTCTTTCATTATTTTTGGAGATATTATTAGTACTAAAGTAAGTTATGCAAGCCCAATCATTTATTCTGTGCTTAAAGTTATTTTTAACATAGCCTATATTTTAATCTAGAAATCAAAATGCAGAATGTTTTGTTTGTCACTTTCTTGATTAATTTGCCCTGGGCCTTCTTTCTCAACACTGATGATAGTCAACAAATATTTTGTGTAGAAAACGGTTACTTTAAATTGACATATTTTTGTAATAGTCATGCTTTACTGTACTTTTGATGAAACTAATTATCATAAGGACTTTTTTTTCAAATTCTTACTGAATTATTCCAAACTTTTGACCGGTTACATTAAATATACGACAAAAAACCTATAAAATGGTGGTGTTTGTATTAGATCTCTCCCTTCTTTACGGTCACCGCATTTCTCAGAAATGAAAATCCCAAGGACTTCCTCCTCATAACAACGTTGAACATGATTTATCTTCACTCAGATTGAGCGTCTTTTCTTTCTCGTCCTTCCCACCATTCCAGTATCTGTTAGCTTAAGTTAAAGGATAACCTTGTGACAGACCTCTAGTCAAATATTTTAATTTCATTACTGTATCTGAGCTGATAGATGTGGCTGTTTACAAGACTTTGGGAATGTTGAAGTGCCTGTGGCACACAGCAGGTGTGGTTATCCTGAAGACCTCAGCATGCTCAACTAAACACTGACTTCAACTTCATTGGGCAGCTATGTTACGTTTTACAGGTCGTCTTTCCAAGCGTATTATGAAAAAATAACGTAAGATGTTAAAGTGTTAACCAGCATACTGCTCAGTAACACTTTTATTCAACAACGACGCATTTGACTGATCAAATAGTGAAGTAAACACATACAATAATAGTAAACAAATCGGTGTAGAATGACTTCTGACGGATAGCGTGACACTGAAACTTAACTTTTTGAATAGTGCTAACTTTTTACTTTTCCAAATATCCTGTGGCAATCACATAACTTCGTTAAAACAAATTCAATAAATATCAAATCAGCATAAACCCAACCAAAACAGTTACCTCGTTGAAGATGGCTATGTTCTCACATTGAAGGATCTTTGTTTTGTGAGTAAAACCTGGACAGCAAACATTTTCTTTTCAGAAGTCTTGCATATACAAAGATATCGACACATTCTCCACTTAAACAGAAATAGAAAGCATAACAACACGATTATTCCTCAGTATTGGCACTTACCTCCCTAAAAGACAATTCACTTTCCTGTCATATTTCCCTGGCAGGTTATACACCTTCTTTAAAGAACAGTGATAGACATGGTCGGCTGCTGCCGTGTTTCTGTGTCTAGTAATCCTGATCCACTGGGTTGGTTTTGAGTAAAGTTGGTCCTCGTTGTTCTTAAGGTACAAACGCTACCACGTTGCAAATACATCCTCAGTTAAGCCACTTTCAAATACCCATTATCCATGTAGCCTTCGAAGTCGAGGCATTCGGTCCGACACCTCAAGGAACTGCTGGAAAACTCCCAGGCGAAAGACTTCTTGTAAATATTTACCTATGATAATTTAATAGCGAACAGTTGAACTGTTAGTGAACCAAGGGCGTAATCCAGGTGAAAGAAGGTGTTCACTTCATTTTCATTTTATTTCTAAATAAATCTGTGCCACACACACAATTAAAACTACACACACACACACACACACACACACACACACACAAACAGAAACAAATATTGTGTGTTAACAAAGGCAATTTTATTTTATTTTTGATAGTTTATTTTAAACCAAAACTGCTGTAACTAAGTGACAATAAGCTTCTGAGAACATACTGCTGTAAACATTATTTCATAAGGCAAAACACATCCATGATATGATTATGATCCCATTCCTTCAAATCATTAGACTGAAAAGATTTTTAAACAAGATAATTGTCCCATAAGGCTACTTCGTGGCAAGCGCAGCGTACATGACTAAAATCAAGATTTAGTGTAGAAGTGCACTGTAACTTACTGTGCGATTAGGACAGCAAACATTTGTTTAAGATAAATCAAATTAACAGTACTACTTCTAGTCATTCCATATGGATTTTTAAAACATTATTTGACACAAATGTACCAAAACCTTCAAAAAAAAACAAAAAAACCAGATAAGGTATATCTATGGTCCCAAACTACATCTTACAATTGCAGTAAACCAGCATCATTCTACTCACCAATTCAAACTAAATAATGATCCTCAGCACAGATTGGTCAAAACAACAACATTGGCAAAAACAACTCCAAGATAGTAGCTTTGATTGGCTTTTGTTTGCTAGAAAACATACAATTTCTTTGGTAATGTTATAGCTACCTTATTATGGCAACATGATTATTAATTGCAGCATAGTGGTTTATGAGTTTGAGACATTTGCACTTTTTCGACAAAATACTATACTGCAGAAAGTGCTGGAAATATTATAAAATCGGCACTCTGATTGATATTGCATACATCTATACATCAAAAGCAGAGCAAGGCTAAAAGTGATTTCAAATATTGGCTTAAGAAACTCAAGGCATCTGTAATTCATAAACAGCAAATACAAAAATATATGGAACAATATAGAGAAATAGAACTGTAAAAAACATTTATGTAAATGAGGAATAACAATATTGGAGTTAAAGAAAGATATGAAAGAATGAAAATGATTTGCATAATATATAAAAAGGAAAACATAGTGAAGGCAAAGTGGTATCTGAAAGAGTTCATCATTCTACAGTGCTCTGTTAACAGAGCTGTGGTTCCCTCTGGTGGTGACCCACACTAATTCTAACTAACTCTAACACTAATTCTATTTTTTATATACCTATAATTCATTTTCTAGCGTATTGCTCCTCTCAAAACTCACTCCCCGAGGAGTGGCCACAGCTTCAGGCAGAAGAAGCCTCCACCTCTGACTCAAAACACTAATCTGATCCAGCTAATCAAAGATTCTTAGGATCACTAAAACTTTCCAAGCATGTGTGTGTTTGGAGCTATTAGAGAGCTGTGACACTCTGTGAATGAGTTGAGAGCTCAGCGCAAAACCTGGGTCTACTTGACAGGTGAAGGAGGGTTAACAGGACAGATTTCTCATCTGAAGCATGTTACCAGCTGAGGTTTGGCACTTCTGCTAGAACGCTCTGAGCAAAGCTTCTTAGGAGCCTATGGAGAAAATGAGATGTAAAAGATCGACAATTATTGACAGTAATTAAACATAAAACACTGGATGTGAATTAA